>NC_091357.1:1992493-2073003 GCF_038502225.1 Cherax quadricarinatus
TCGAGAAACTGTAGCCAAACAGATTCTGTGTCCGATGTTTCTAATCTTATATCATGTCTAAGACAATTTAAATTATCTTTGACATACATTACCACTCCACCACCCTTCCTGTTGACCCTATCAGTGTAGAATAGTTTATAACCCCTATGTTGCATTCAGAAGGCATTTCTCTATCTTTCAAGTTGAACCGGATCTCTGTTATAACAATAGTATCTATATCACCTGCACTTGCAAGAAATTTTAGCTCATCTATCTTTTTTCTTAGATTCCTGCTATTTGTATAGTAAACCTTAAGGGAGCTAGTCACTCGTTGCCCTCTACTATCTCTCTTGGTTTGTTGATCAGTTGATTTGCCTTTTACTAGCAACTTTGTTTTGAATATTGTCTTTTAAACATATCCCTGAGGTATCCCAGTAATATCTGCTGTTTTCATCCCTAATACTGCAGCCTGATTGTTTCCCACAAACACCCATACCTCTATAATCTATCAGTTTAAAGTCCTATACAAGTCATCAATTACCCCCTCAATCGAATTGGCTAATGCAAGCACTCCAGCCCCAGAGAGATGAACCCCATCCTTTGCATACATATCACGTTTTCCACAGAATGTGTCCCAGTTATCAATGAATGGGATTGCAAGTTCCTTGCAGTACCTGTCTAGCCAGCAATTTATACCAATTGCCCTAGACATCAATTCATTGCCTACTCCCTTTCTAGGCAAGATGCTACATATGACTGGGATCCCTCCCTTAGACCTGACTATTTCTATGGCTGACCTGTACCTATCCAGCAGCTCCTGTCTCCTGCCCTTCCCAGTGTCATTACTTCCAGCAATAAGACAGATAATGGGCTTATTCCCATTTACCTGACATAATATTATCCAACCAGCTGACAATGTCACCAACACCAGCTCCTGGGAGGCACGCCCTCTGTCTGACCTATCTCTGTTACAAAATGCACGGCCCATATATCTTACCTGAGAATCTCCTACAATTAGAATTTTCTTACCTTGATTAGCATGGGAATCAATGATACGTTCAACCTCAGTAACCACTGAAGTACACTCGTCCTGGAGAACAGAGAATCGACTTCCTACCTTCACATCTTCTCTATTAACCCTTCTTATCTTCCTTCTTCCTGAACTGTGAACCACTTGCCACTTAAAGCGGCTGCCACTCTCACTGCTGGTGACCATTTCCTCCTTACCAGCTAAATCCGTCTCACACTCCCAAACCCCACTAGGCGAAGCTTCAGCCTCCTATTTTCCTCCTGAAGAAGTAGAATCTCCTTCTTCAACACCTGAACCTGAGATTCTAAAACACTACAACAAGCCATGGTGCTTGGTAACAGCCCACGTTAATTCTCAGAGAGCATAAGCAGGTATGACCACAAGTGACCACTGACCTCAGCGTAACTTTTATTAAAAAATGGGTTCGTGGACTATAAAACATAAGTTTAGATATCTGAATCATCCAATTTTATGCATTCATATTAGAAATGAAGCAATGGTTCAGTAATGACACAACCGCAAACAAACCATACCACGGGCGGGGTTAGAACCCACGATCAGAAAATTTTAAAACTCCAGACCGACGCGATAGCCACTGGGCCAGCTGGCCCAGTGTGTGTGTGTGTACTCACCTATTTGTACTCACCTATTTGTGGTTGCAGGGGTCGAGTCCTAGCTCCTGGCCCCGCCTCTTCACCGGTTGCTACTAGGCCCTCTCTCTCCCCGCTCCATGAGCTTTATCAAACCTCGTCTTAAAACTGTGTATGGTTCCTGCCTCCACTACGTCATTTTCTAGGCTATTCCACTGCCTTACAACTCTATGACTGAAGAAATACTTCCTACTATCTCTCTGACTCATTTGTGTCTTCAACTTCCAATTGTGGCCTCTTGTTTCTGTGTCCCCTCCCTGGAACATCCTGTCTTTGTCCACCTTGTCTATTCCACGCAGTATTTTATATGTCGTTATCATGTCTCCCCTGACCCTCCTGTCCTCCAGTGTGGTCAGGCCGATTTCCCTTAATCTTTCCTCATAGGACATTCCCCTTAGCTCTGGAACTAACCTTGTCGCAAACCTTTGTACTTTCTCTAGTTTCTTGACGTGCTTTATCAAGTGCGGGTTCCAAACAGGTGCTGCATACTCCAGTATGGGCCTGACATACACGGTGTACAGTGTCTTGAATGATTCCTTACTAAGGTATCGGAATGCTGTTCTCAGGTTTGCCAGGCGCCCATATGCTGCAGCAGTTATCTGATGTGTGCTTCCGGAGACATGCTCGGTGTTATACTCACCCCAAGATCTTTCTCCTTGAGTGAGGTTTGCAGTCTTTGGCCACCTAGCCTATACTCTGTCTGTGGTCTTCTGTGCCCCTCCCCCATCTTCATGACTTTGCATTTGGCAGGATTAAATTCGAGAAGCCATTTGCTGGACCAGGTGTCCAGTCTGTCCAGGTCTCTTTGAAGTCCTGCCTGGTCCTCATCAGATTTAATTCTCCTCATTAACTTCACATCATCTGCAAACAGGGACACTTCTGAGTCTAACCCTTCCGTCATGTCGTTCACATATACCAAAAATAGCACTGGTCCTAGGACCGACCCCTGTGGGACCCCGCTCGTCACAGGTGCCCACTGTGATACATCATTACGTACCATGACTCGTTGTTGCCTCCCTGTCAGGTATTCTCTGATCCATTGCAGTGCCCTTCCTGTTATATGCGCCTGATGCTCTAGCTTCTGCACTAATCTCTTGTGAGGAACTGTGTCAAAGGCCTTCTTGCAGTCAAAGAAGATGCAATCAACCCACCCCTCTCTCTCTTGTCTTACTTCTGTTATTTTATCATAAAACTCCAGAAGGTTTGTGACACAGGATTTGCCTTCCGTGAATCCGTGCTGGTTGGCATTTATACTCCTGTTCCGTTCCAGGTGCTCCACCACTCTCCTCCTGATAATCTTCTGTGTGTGTGTATGTGTGTGTGTGTGTGTGTGTGTGTGTGTGTGTGTGTGTGTATGTGTGTGTGTGTGTGTGTGTGTGTGTGTGTGCACTCAGCTATATATATTTACTTATATGTGGCTGAAGTATCGAGTTACAGCTCCTGGCCCCACCTCTTCGCTGGTTGATACTAGGTTCACTTTCTATAGGCTTCGAGAGCCTTACTGATCGTTTCCTTAAGCTGTGTATAGATCCCAGCTCTACCACTTTACTTCCCAGTTCGGTTCACTTCCTGACTAAGGCTGAAGAAATACTCCTTAACATCTCCATGACTGAGTTTTCAACTTCCAGTTGTGCTACTGTATCCCTTCTCTCTAACATTCTGTCTTTATCCAACTTGTTAACTTCTAATATTATGAACGTCATTGGCATATACCCCCTACATTTCCTGTCCTTTATTATCATCAGGTTGACTTCTCTCAGCCTCTTCTCGTAGGACATACCAATTAGCTACAAACCTCTGCACTTTCTCATAGGACATACCACCCTTAGTTAGAAATCTCTGCACGTTCTCCAGTTTCTTGACATGCTTGACCAGGTGGGTTCGATACTGATGCTTCATACACCAACATGGGCCTGACGTACATGATATACAGTGCCGTGAATGACTTCTTAATTACACTTCAAGAAGCTAGTATTAGATTTGCTAGATGTGCAGTTGCTCCAGAAGATATCTGGTTGATGTCCGCCTCAGGGAATACGATATGTATGATATTCACCTCCAGTGTCCTCTTTGAGTGAGGTTTGCAGCCTCTGTCCCACGAGTTTATACTCTATTTGCTGTCCTCTTTGCACTTGTTAAGGTTGAACTCCAAGAGTTATTTGTCAAACCAGACCTGTAGTCTGTACAGATCCATTTGTAGTCTTTGTTAATCCACATCTGCCTATGTTCTTCTAATTTGTTTAAAGTCATCTGCAAGTCATTCTTTAGTGTCATTTACGTATACAAGAAAAATAACCGGGCATTAGTAATGATCCTTGTGGAATCCCACCCATCAAATGCACCCATTACCATACCTCTTCACGGACCATCATTTGCTGTTTCCTTGTTGCTATGTATGCGTTGATCCATTGTATTCCTTTCTCCTGCTCCAATAGCTGTAGTACCTGTCTTTCTGCGGTACTGTATCAATAGCCTTCCTACAGTTCAAGAAACTGCAATATACCCATTCTTCTCTCTCCTGCCTTACTTCTGTTGCCTGTCTCAGAACTCCACTAGGTTTATGACACAGGATTTTCCATCTCTGAAGCCGTATTGGTTGCCATGCATTAACCAACTCTTATCTAGGGGCTCTAAATCTTTTCTCATATCCTTCTCGATTACGTTACATACTATACATGTCATTGACCCTCTTCTGTAATTTAACGCTACTCCTCTGTCTTTTTTTCTTAAAAATTGGGATTACATTTGTTATCTTCCACGCCTCCGGCGGTTGCCCTATGTAAAAAAAATTATATAGGGCAAACAGAGGAAGCAGAGGCAAACACGGTGCCTCTACTTCCTCTGTCAGAACCTACAGAGAGATATCTGGTCCTATCGCCTTCGAAGTACCTAGCTCACATAACATCACCTCCTTCCAGTTATATATGTTGTCCAATGCTTGCTGGAGCACTCTACTGGTTTTTTGCTGGTAGCTTTATTATCTCTGAGAATACCTCCCTAATTAATTTGCCGAACTCCTCATCAATTTCTTGTCATTACTTGTGAGTCTACTTTCTTCTTCAGCCTGATTTCTTGGTCCCTTATTGTTGTCTTCCTCTTGGTGTGACTATCTGAAATCTTTGGGTATGATTTGGCTTTCGATGCTCCGTCCTTCTCAAATTACCATTGAGTTTTTCTTCTTATCCATGCATACTAGTTTGTGGCTCTTTACCACAATTCTTTGTTTTCCCGAGTTTTTTTCCCACTGTATTTTTTCCATGCTCTAGCACGTTTATTTGTCTTTGTCCTCTCTGCACCTCTGGGTAAGCTGTGGTCTCACTCTTTTCTGCACCTCACACTGGAATTGCATCATGCCTGTAGATTCCCCTGTTTTGAAGTTTGGCTTCTCACATCCTACCGTTACTTCCACTTGGTATTCGAAGCTCAGGTCGTTAGTACCGAGGGGCCTTTCATGCGTAATATCCTGTGTTAGAGCCACTCAGTGTGAATAATAGGTCCAATATGTTCATTCTCTCCTCTCTCTGGTTTCATCCTTAGCATCTTGGTGCATGAAGTTCTCCATTACCACCCCCTGTATCTTATCACTCCACGTTTCTGATCCCCATGTGGCTCTAGATTTCCCAGTTAATTAATCTACTAATGAAGAATTGAGACACTTATGCAACATATGGGAATCTTTACTGAAGAAACGTTTCGCCACATAGTGGCTTTATCAGTCCAATACAAAGCAGGAAGGTATAAGGAGAGGAGGAGTTTGAAGAAATTAGTCTCTGAGCCTGAACCCGATGTGTTCAGTCCATGTCTTGTGGAAAGGGCATAAGGCATATATACTGCAGTCAGGTGAATCGAAGCAGGTGGTGGTGTCCCCTTGTTCTTGTGTCCTATCTCAAACATTCTTGCCCAGTCCACCTTGTCAATTCCTTTCAGTATTTTATACGTCATTATCATGTCCTGTCTATTCCTCATGTCCTCCATAGTCGTCAGGATGAGTTCCCTTAACCTCTTCTCATGGCACATACCCCTTAGCTCCAGGAATAGTCTTGTTGCAAACTTTTGCACGTTCTCCAATTTCTTGACGTGTTTGACCAGGTGTGGGTTCCATACTGGTGCTGCATACTCCAATATGGGCCTGACGTACACGATCTACAGTATTGTGAATGACTCGTTACTTAGATGTCGAAACGGTGTTCTTAGGCTTGTCAGGTGCCTATATGCTGCAGCGGTTATTTTCGTTGATGTGTACCTCGGTACTATGCTCATCAGTGCAAAGCTCCCTTTTTTTTTGAGCGAGATTTCCAGCCTTTGACCCCTCTAGCCTATACTCTGCGGTCTTCTTTAACCTTTCCAAAACTTCATGACTTTGAACTTGGTCAGATTAATCTCCAGGATTATTATTATTATTATTATAATCAAGGGGGAAGCGCTAAACCCGGAGGATTATACAGCGCCTGGGGGGGGGGATGTGGAAGGCATTCAGGCTTAATTCGGGGAAATGGAGCACAGATCCAATTCCCTAAATCAAGAGCCCCTCACCAACATCAAGGAACCTTCCTTGAGGGGTTAATCTCCAGGAGCCATTTGTCAGACCAGGGTTTCAGCCTGTCCAGGTCCCCTTGTAGTCTTACCTGATCCTAGTTCATTTATATTATCTTCATTAATTTCATATCGTCTGCGAACAGGGACACCTCTGAATGTATCCCTTCTGTCATGTCATTCACATGTCCAAGAAACAGCACTGGACCTAGGACTGACCCATGTGAAACCCCTGTCTCAGGACCCATGGAGAGATGTTCTCTGGGTCCACCGCCTTCGAGGTGTCTGGTTCACAAAAAAAAATTTCACCTATACCTCGGTTGTGTGTAGTGTGTTCAGCACTTGCTGGTGTACCCTATCGTCTCGGTTTGCCGGAAGCCTTTGTCTCCACTGAGAATACCTCCCTAAATCTCGTGCTGACCTCTTCACATATTTCTTGGTTGCTCCTTGTGACCTCCCCTCCTTCCTACCTCAGCCTGATGACCAGATCATTGTTTTCCTCCTGATGTGACCATAAATTTCCATGTTCTAGCACACCTGGCTCTGGCCTTTCTTCACCTCTGGATAAATCATGGGCTCACTCTGGTCTTCCCATTGTTTCTGTTGCCCCTTGGTACAAACTTTTCTCCCTCTCTGTTCTTTGTGGTCACGGGTTCCAACATTTCATTTTTACGGTCTTTCCTTCTAGTTCTCTTTCTCACTGCACCTTATGCAGGAACTGACTCTTGCCGGTGTAGTCCCCCTGTTTCGAAGTTTGACTTCTCCCCTCCTTGTACTGCTTTACTCCCCATTGTTAACTCAAGTTGTAGAAGAATTTACTGATCGAAGATTTCTAGATGCTGCTGTATCAGACAAGTAAGAAAGATTACTGTGTCCCGTAGCTCGATTGCTAACGCAATCAGCTCATACACTGAACTCCGGGGTCGATCCCCGGTACGGGTGGAAACAGGACGTGTTTCCTTAAGGCATCTTCTCTGCATGTTCACCTATCAATAAGTACCTGGGTGTTAGTAGACTGATGTGGGTCGCATCCTGGGACAAGACTGACCTAATTTGCCCGAAATGCTCAGCATAACAAGCGGCTTTCTATATACTAGTATGTCATTGATCTCAGCTAGGCTAGTGTACCTTGTACACGTACTTGTAGAAATAAAGATTCATTATTATTATTATTATTTTTATTATTATTGTGATGATTATACAACTTCAAAAAAAGGGAAATAAAGCTGCAACATTCTGGTTGTGTAGACTTGAGTGTGGAGAAGGTTCATCAATCACTGACTTCCCGAATACAATAACATAATGATTCGTATATACATGTTTCATATTCATCAGTTTGTTGGTAGTGCATACACTGCTAGTGTTGCTAGCTAGGTCATTACACAGCACTGTCTGTGATATTACACAGCACGGTGATATTACACAGCACTGTAATATTACACAGCACTGTCTGTAATATTACACAGTACTGTCTGTAATATTACACAGTACTGTCTGTAATATTACACAGTACTGTCTGTAATATTACACAGCACTGTCTGTAATATTACACAGTACTGTCTGTAATATTACACAGTACTGTCTGTGATATTACACAGCACTGTCTGTGATATTACACAGCACTGTCTGTAATATTACACAGTACTGTCTGTAATATTACACAGTACTGTCTGTAATATTACACAGCACTGTCTGTAATATTACACAGCACTGTCTGTAATATTACACAGCACTGTCTGTAATATTACACAGCACTGTCTGTAATATTACACAGCACTGTGATATTACACAGCACTGTGATATTACACAGCACTGTCTGTAATATTACACAGCACTGTCTGTAATATTACACAGCACAGTCTGTAATATTACACAGCACTGTCTGTAATATTACACAGCACTGTGATATTACACAGCACTGTCTGTAATATTACACAGCACTGTGATATTACACAGCACTGTCTGTAATATTACACAGCACTGTGATATTACACAGCACTGTCTGTAATATTACACAGCACTGTGATATTACACAGCACTGTCTGTAATATTACACAGTACTGTCTGTAATATTACACAGCACTGTCTGTAATATTACACAGCACTGTGATATTACACAGCACTGTAATATTACTCAGCACTGTAATATTACACAGCACTGTCTATAATACTACACAGCACTGTAATATTACACAGCACTGTGATATTACACAGCACTGTAATATTACTCAGCACTGTAATATTACACAGCACTGTCTGTAATACTACACAGCACTGTAATATTACACAGCACTGTAATATTACTCAGCACTGTAATATTACACAGCACTGTCTGTAATACTACACAGCACTGTAATATTACACAGCACTGTCTGTAATATTTCACAGTACTGTCTGTAATACTACACAGCACTGTAATATTACACAGCACTGTAATATTACACAGCACTGTAATATTACACAGCACTGTAATATTACTCAGCACTGTAATACTACACAGCACTGTAATATTACACAGCACTGTCTGTAATACTACACAGCACTGTAATATTACACAGCACTGTAATACTACACAGCACTGTAATATTACACAGCACTGTAATATTACACAGCACTGTAATATTACTCAGCACTGTAATATTACACAGCACTGTAATATTACTCAGCACTGTCTGTAATACTACACAGCACTGTAATATTACACAGCACTGTAATATTACTCAGCACTGTCTGTAATACTACACAGCACTGTAATATTACACAGCACTGTAATATTACACAGCACTGTAATATTACTCAGCACTGTAATATTACACAGCACTGTAATATTACACAGCACTGTAATATTACACAGCACTGTAATATTACTCAGCACTGTCTGTAATACTACACAGCACTGTAATATTACACAGCACTGTAATATTACACAGCACTGTAATATTACTCAGCACTGTAATATTACACAGTACTGTCTGTAATATTACTCAGCACTGTAATATTCTAGTACAGCTCAAAATGTCTTCAACGTCTGAAGTGGATGGATTAAAGGTCCATAAATTTTTCTAAGCGACCAATTTCTGGTCTTTTAGATCTTGAGATCAGGTCGTTGGAGGGACCGTTGAAGGAATTAGCTGTAAACTGATACCTGGATAGTGAAAATAGTCTGTCCTACACTCCCCATCCTCTCTCTCTCTCTCTCTCTCTCTCTCTCTCTCTCTCTCTCTCTCTCTCTCTATCTCTCTCTCTCTCTCTCTCTCTCTCTCTCTCTCTCTCTCTCTCTCTCTCATATTTATGACACTATGTATGGTGACAACCTCCGCTGAATGCTCTCCAGCAAATTCTATTTTATAGGTACGCTCACGTTGAAAGAGTACATTTTAATGTCTTTATAACTTATTTGTGTATATACGTGGAGAATGTTGTGTATATACGTGGAGAATGTTGTGTATATACGTGGAGAATGTTGTGTATATACGTGGAGAATGTTGTGTATATACGCGAAGAATGTGTATATACGTGGAGAATGTTGTGTATATACGTGGAGAATGTTGTGTGTATACGCGAAGAATGTTGTGTACATACGTGAAGAATGTGTATATACGTGGAAAATGTTGTCTATATTTGGAGAATGTTGTGAATATACGTGAAGAATGTTGTTTATATACGTGAAGAATGTTATAGAATGTGCATATACGTGGAGAATGTTGTGTATATACTTGAAGAATGTATTCTTTCGTTGTGATTCTCCACTACTAGTGTATATCCCTGCATATTCTGGTTGTTGTAACCATCTCCCGCCCGTGATACTCGTCTTCACTAATGGTAAATGTTTAGTTTGTTCTGCCTTTCCTCACTGCCATCCCCACGAGCCCCTTTGGGGCGGGGCAGATGGCAGACCAGAGGCCTAGCTTCTCCCTACGAGCCCCGTGAGGGCGGGGAATGTGGCTAGGCCTGGGGACAGTTGGTCCCAAAGACGAGGGGGTACTTGTACCTCCTCCCATGGGAGACTTAAGTCTCGAGACACTCCCCAGATAGGGAGCCAAGGCCGGGTCACCACTACTTGGAAAAGACCCGGGCCGGGAGAATACCGGCGAATAAAAAAAAAAAAACTGTCCTGTTGCTAAATCATGTGTATGTTAGACATAGTGAAGGCATCAATGCTATCGTTGCATAACTAACTTCATGAAAGTAATTATTAAATTTCTAACCTTCAATATATAGTGTGTCCCTCGGGAGGAAAGTTTGACAAGAATTCTGCCTTAAGATGTAGCCATTAATGGCCTCCGCCTGACTGTTTCTTCCTGTGAGTTTTTTTAATTACTATGAGATTTTTTACCGTTACTGTGTCGGGAGTTTCCTCATTGCAGTTACAATGCATCTAAGCTTAAGTTCAATATGATCGACAACCAGTATTTGAAGTTCTTAGAGGCTTAATAAGTTCAGTCTTGTGAAGTTTTCAATGTTTTTTTTTCTTCTTGGGTTGTGTTTCTTCCCGAGGTCCTAAAAAATTTGTTCTGCTTCGAAAGAATTTTACGTTACTTTTTTTTTTTTACCTTTGGCAGCTGGTGGGACTTTATGGAGGCATCTGGCAGGAACACAGAATTTTCCTCAATTTTTTTTTTAAATATCGCACAGCATTATGTGAGGGAAAAGTTTAACAGATAGGAGTAGCGAGCGAGTATATGGTAACGATAGTTTGATTGCAGTTTAAAAACTGTAGTGTAAAGCACCCTTCTGGCAAGACAGTGATGGAGTGAATGATGGTGAAAGTTTTTCTTTTTCGGGCCACCCTGCCTTGGTGGGAATCGGCCGGTGTGATAATAAATAAATAAGTTTGCCGGCTGCTTGTTAAGGTAGGGTCAGTCTAGCTCCCGCTATCCCCCCCCCCTTTCCCCCCACCCCGAAAGGTGACGTGTGTGGGTTCGGCCAGACAGTAATCACTCGACTCACAGCTCCCAGCACAACTCTTGGAATGACAGATCGGGTCACCTGCCAACCATCGAGAAGTGTTGAAGGAGACGGACTGAAACCGGTCTTGGGACGTCACTTCATGATCTACCTACCTGATTAATTGTACAGGACACTACCCCTCATCTTTGCAGTGGTAAAGAACCTGCGTTCCTGTCATCTGGACTGACTATTCAAGGCTATAGACTGTGAAGAACTAGTCGTTGGGCTGTCACTAAACACCTGTGACCCCCTCCCCCACATCATCAGTAACGGCTACAATTTCTACAAGACGGTGTCAGCCTCCACCAGACACCCCAGTATCACTGTATATATTAGCGTTGAATTCAAATGTCATTTTTCCATATCATTTTTCATTTTTCTTTCAAGTAGGATACACCTTCATATTTGAATGTTTTATCTTTCCATTAATAAATAATAGTGTTTATCTTTGTGAATTATTTCTTTTTCTATTCATTAATTTTCCTGAGGAGGAGCCAGCCTTGGTGATATTGTCTGAAGTTGTTACAGGGCTGAGTAAGCCTTCACAATTATGCAAGATATTTTTTCATATCCGCAGATAATTTTAGGGTGGTGATTTCTTGGTCATAGTGACAAAGTGCAAGATGCCATGGTGCCATGGTCATGGTGCCTTGGCACGTTGATTTTGTTGCCGTGGTCAGTGCCTTGCATTGCTGTGATGCTGGGCTTATAGTTCCGTTGGCATAGTGACGTGGTCATATTGTCTAGCAGAGCGCAATCTGTGACGTTCAAACACAGGAATGTCTGAAACAATCTAGAAAAAAATGTTTTTAACATTTTATTGCAAGGAGAATAGTCTTTGCTAGGCTTTATTCGTATATTTCTTCCAGTTTCTCCTGTAGACTACATTTCACAGGCTTCCGCCAGCGACATTAGTAGCTCTGAGAAATAAATATTCAGTTTGATTCTTGCCTATTTCAGCTTAATTTCTCTTATTTCTGCTCTTCTTTCCCTGTATAGCCAGGAGAGCCTCGACCCTCACTTCTCTCTGAGCTGCTTCTCTCCACCAAGACAGGTTTGATCCTCCAGACGAGCGAATGTTGTCATACGCAGTTGTCTGTTGACTGACTACGCGGAACGAGTTTACTAAAGCTACTTGGTACTCAACTCTTCGGCTATACTCAGAAGCGGATCTACATTTTTTGGGACCTGAAGCTTGAACTGTTGTGGCGGCCCCCTTCGCAACCCCTTCTCATACAATAGACCCAAATTATTTTAGGTAATGTGGACTAGAGTCGCTTCTGGGGCACCTCCGGGATTAGAAGCCTTGAAACTTAAGCTTTATTAGTTTCATTCATCCTCTGGGTATATTCATCTTTTACTACGCTCAAGTTCACTTGTGAGGACCAGCCCCTCACTTCCCACTTCAGAATTCATCAAGTATCAGAATTATAGCTGAACAAGTCCACGACACCAGGTCACTTGATCTTGCTAAATTTACGAACTGTAATGCAGTTACTTAGCCTTAAGACCAATATGCTCCATAATCTGTACCAATATAGAGTTTTGGATGAATCTTAGGCTGCCTGAAATGCCTAGTCATGCTAGGTGTGATAGTGGCCCTCTCTGTAATTAGTTTTATATAGTATACAAACCACACAATATCCTATAATATTTAAACCCCACATTGTAATCTTTATAGAGAATAAACCTGATTTTATTTGACCTGCCTCTTTTCCTTTTATGCTGGGAACTGTTGCCACTTAGCCACCATCCTCATCCGCTAGTTTGTTACTAACATTCCATAACCTCACTTTCCACTACTGGAGCATCCACCTGGCCATTGTTTATGAATCCTTGGTATTAGTGGTATTTACGGATGACTATCCTGGGATTCCTGTTATTCCCGTATTACGTGACACAATTCATTTTATTTTTTAATTTATTCTTATTTACATTTCGCTTGTACAATAAGGTTGTGCGCATATATTCGATATCTTGATCATATTTATCTGATGATACTGTTTCATTTCCCTGAGGAACCTTCCCCTTCTCCCTGACATAAGCTGCGACCTTACCAGGATAACAAGATTATAGGATGTAACAGGATTAATTACTGTGGGTTTTACTACTGTATTAAGGATGTGTTACACCGCTATGATTGAGGAAATGGTATGGTGATACCGACAAGATGTGGAAAAAGACACTTATGTACAGTTCAGGACATTTATTAAAGGAAACGTTTCGCCACGAGTGGCTTCTAAAGTCCTAATACAGAGAAAACTAAGAAAACATTTATATATATAGTGGCAGGAGTCAGGTGAGGTGATGCGTGGGTAGAGGTGGTAGTAGTAGTAGTAGTAATGGAACTAAGGAGGTGAGGTTAGAGAGGGACCTGCTGGCATCAAGTAACACCAGTTCCCAGGATGGGTAATATCCTCTTGCTTAGTAATTTTGAAATACTGTAACTACCGGATTTTTGCTTTATAGTGTTACTGACAGAAATTAGTGCAGCTTCAATGCATTTTCTCCGTCTTAAGTCGTCTTCTTTAATAACTAGTTTAGCTTCATTGAATTTCATGAGGTGTCCAACATCGTCTCTATGTTGAACACATGCGTTTTTGCGGTCATCATTTCTGCAAGCATTTTTGTGTTCTGCTATTCTAATGTCCAGAGTTCTGGCTGTTTCCCCTACATATATTTTGTCACACCCCCCACATGGTATAGTGTAGATTCCTGCACTTGTGCCAGAATCATGCTTGGGTTTTTGTATCAGGTTCCTAATAGTAGATAAATTAGACACATGTCGGTTCTCTGAACCATTCATCTACATTCCTAATAGTAGTTGAAGAGCTGGTAGATATTTTAGCCAGTTTTCTGTCAAACATGTTTGAAACATTAGTGGCAACGTTGCTGACCGGTAAAACGATGTAACTTGGAGGCTTTTCTTCAATTTGATAGGTGTTGGTCTTGCTGAGGATACGTGCCGCACGTTTCCTACAGTCACGTATGAAGTGTAGGGGAAAGTGCAGTGAACTAAAAGAGTTGGTGATGTATGTACATTCTTCTTCGAGGAACTGTGGACTGGAAATTCTGTAGGCTCTCAGAAAGAAGCCAATAACTACCCCTCTTTTAGTTCTTGTGTCATGGTGAGAGAAGAAATGTAGAAGATCGTTCTTGTAGGTAGGCTTCCGGTAGACTTTAAAAGAAAGTTTATTTTCCCCTGTGCGTAAGAGAACTTCGAGAAAAGGTAATTGGTTGTCCTTCTCCTCCTCTAGTGTAAATTTAATAGTAGGTTCCAGAGTGTTGATGGTGTTGAGGATGCCCCGTACGTCAAGATTTTTGGGTACAATGACCAAAATATCATCTACGTATCGCATCCATGTAACTGAGCGAGGGATGTTACTGAGGATCCTTCTTGATTCCAGGTCCTCCATATATAAATTGGCAAGAACTGCACTAAGGGGGGATCCCATGGCTAGTCCGAAGAGTTGTTTGTACTTCTTGTCCTCAAACCTAAAACAGTTATAACGAACACATAGTTCGACAAGGCTCACAAAATCTTGGCGGGGTACAGGTAACTCTGTATCATCTTTAATCACCCTGCGAAGAAGATCAATGGCTTGATCAACTGGGACATTGGTGAATAAGGCAGTCACGTCAAAACTTGCAAGCTTCTTATCACTCATGTCGAGATCCCTGATACGGTTAAGGAGGTCACCCGAATGCTTTAGATGAGCCTGACTGATTGTACCCAGGAGCTTTGACAAATATTTCGCCAAAACTCCTGCTAGACTGTGAGGGGCGCTGCCGATTCCAGATGTAATGGGTCTCATAGGCACATTTGGTTTGTGGGTCTTTGGTAAACCATAAAGTCTTGCTGACTTGTGGTTGGTAGGGATGTGGCGCAAGAGCTTTTTACCTTCTGATTTCCTGAGTATGCTGCGGGTCTTACTGAGAAAAGAATCTGTTTCTTTCTTCCATGCATGTTCGGGGATGGAAACGTATGTGTTGGCGTCGTTCAATGCAAGATTTATTGAACGATTTATTGCAAGATTTATTGAACGACGCCAACACATACGTTTCCATCCCCGAACATGCATGGAAGAAAGAAACAGATTCTTTTCTCAGTAAGACCCGCAGCATACTCAGGAAATCAGAAGAAGGTAAAAAGCTCTTGCGCCACATCCCTACCAACCCCAAGTCAGCAAGACTTTATGGTTTACCAAAGACCCACAAACCAAATGTGCCTATGAAACCCATTACATCTGGAATCGGCAGCGCCCCTCACAGTCTAGCAGGAGTTTTGGCGAAATATTTGTCAAAGCTCCTGGGTACAATCAGTCAGGCTCATCTAAAGCATTCGGGTGACCTCCTTAACCGTATCAGGGATCTCGACATGAGTGATAAGAAGCTTGCAAGTTTTGACGTGACTGCCTTATTCACCAATGTCCCAGTTGATCAAGCCATTGATCTTCTTCGCAGGGTGATTAAAGATGATACAGAGTTACCTGTACCCCGCCAAGATTTTGTGAGCCTTGTCGAACTTTGTGTTCGTTATAACTGTTTTAGGTTTGAGGACAAGAAGTACAAACAACTCTTCGGACTAGCCATGGGATCCCCCCTTAGTGCAGTTCTTGCCAATTTATATATGGAGGACCTGGAATCAAGAAGGATCCTCAGTAACATCCCTCGCTCAGTTACATGGATGCGGTACGTAGATGATATTTTGGTCATTGTACCCAAAAATCTTGACGTACGGGGCATCCTCAACACCATCAACACTCTGGAACCTACTATTAAATTTACACTAGAGGAGGAGAAGGACAACCAATTACCTTTTCTCGACGTTCTCTTACGCACAGGGGAAAATAAACTTTCTTTTAAAGTCTACCGGAAGCCTACCTACAAGAACGATCTTCTACATTTCTTCTCTCACCATGACACAAGAACTAAAAGAGGGGTAGTTATTGGCTTCTTTCTGAGAGCCTACAGAATTTCCAGTCCACAGTTCCTCGAAGAAGAATGTACATACATCACCAACTCTTTTAGTTCACTGCACTTTCCCCTACACTTCATACGTGACTGTAGGAAACGTGCGGCACGTATCCTCAGCAAGACCAACACCTATCAAATTGAAGAAAAGCCTCCAAGTTACATCGTTTTACCGGTCAGCAACGTTGCCACTAATGTTTCAAACATGTTTGACAGAAAACTGGCTAAAATATCTACCAGCTCTTCAACTACTATTAGGAACCTGATACAAAAACCCAAGCATGATTCTGGCACAAGTGCAGGAATCTACACTATACCATGTGGGGGGTGTGACAAAGTATATGTAGGGGAAACAGCCAGAACTCTGGACATTAGAATAGCAGAACACAAAAATGCTTGCAGAAATGATGACCGCAAAAACGCATGTGTTCAACATAGAGACGATGTTGGACACCTCATGAAATTCAATGAAGCTAAACTAGTTATTAAAGAAGACGACTTAAGACGGAGAAAATGCATTGAAGCTGCACTAATTTCTGTCAGTAACACTATAAAGCAAAAATCCGGTAGTTACAGTATTTCAAAATTACTAAGCAAGAGGATATTACCCATCCTGGGAACTGGTGTTACTTGATGCCAGCAGGTCCCTCTCTTGCCTCACCTCCTTAGTTCCATTACTACTACTACTACTACTACTACTACTACCACCTCTACCCACGCATCACCTCACCTGACTCCTGCCACTATATATATAAATGAAGATTGAGACACTTATGCAGCATATGGGAATCTTTATTCAGGAAACGTTTCGCCACACAGTGGCTTCATCAGTCCAATACAAAGAGGAAGGCGTAAGGAGAGGAGGAGAATGAGGTAATCAGTCCCTCAACCTGGAGTCGATGTGTTCAGTCCATCAATCTTGTAGAATGTACAGCATAGGGCCGTAGACGTGGCTTATATACTGTAGTGAGGTGAGGTGAAGCAGGCGGAGGCGGGGTCATAGTGGTACCATCCACTAGTCGAAGTAGGTCTTCGTCCAAAGGTTGAACAAGTGTTGAAGAATTCTTTGTAACAAGAACCCATGATGCTGCAGTGTCTGACAGTTGTGATGAATGGTTTGAAAAACCGACAAGTTGAAGATTGAGACACTTATGCAGCATATGGAAATCTTTATTCAGGAAACGTTTCGCCACACAGTGGCTTCATCAGTCCAATACAAAGAGGAAGGCGTAAGGAGAGGAGGAGAATGAGGTAATCAGTCCCTCAACCTGGAGTCGATGTGTTCAGTCCATCAATCTTGTAGAATGTACAGCATAGGGCCGTAGACGTGGCTTATATACTGTAGTGAGGTGAGGTGAAGCAGGCGGAGGCGGGGTCATAGTGGTACCATCCACTAGTCGAAGTAGGTCTTCGTCCAAAGGTTGAACAAGTGTTGAAGAATTCTTTGTAACAAGAACCCATGATGCTGCAGTGTCTGACAGTTGTGATGAATGGTTTGAAAAACCGACAAGTTGAAGATTGAGACACTTATGCAGCATATGGGAATCTTTATTCAGGAAACGTTTCGCCACACAGTGGCTTCATCAGTCCAATACAAAGAGGTTTTTCAAACCATTCATCACAACTGTCAGACACTGCAGCATCATGGGTTCTTGTTACAAAGAATTCTTCAACACTTGTTCAACCTTTGGACGAAGACCTACTTCGACTAGTGGATGGTACCACTATGACCCCGCCTCCGCCTGCTTCACCTCACCTCACTACATGTTGACGGCTTTGAGGGGACTTGAGCTACAGTTCGTCACAGCCACGCTAGCTGGAGATTCGTCTGTATAAACTTGCATTTGTGGTCACAGTAGTGCCTATGCTAACTTTCCTATGGCGTATAGCTATACCTAGTTAGATGAATCTTATTGTAGCTAGCTGGCCCAGTGGCTAACGCGACGGTCTAGAGTTTTGAGACTGATCATCTGGCGCGATATGCAAAGTCTGCAACATTCTAGAACGGTACAGCCTGTAATATTCTTGTTTTGCACTAAATCCGAGTTTCTAGTATATCATTGTTAGCAGATTATGATACGGACAATCAGATCTTAGCGGAGGCGACGAGAAGACCATAGCGTATTCAATTTGTCCAAGTTTCTAGTATATCATTGTTAGCAGATTATGATACGGACAATCAGATCTTACCGGAGGCGACGAGAAGACCATAGCGTATTCAATTTGAACACACACAAACATTTTTGGGTTATTCTGAGTAATAGATTGATCAGAGCTGAGAGGAAACTTGCTGTCACTTCGAGTCCCATCCCATCGAGAGGGTAAGGCGGTGACTGACTTGCTTGTTACCCCCTTTCCCCCACCACCCCATCACCTCATCCTACCCCATCCAAATCCTCCACAATACCCCAACCACTACACTGGCCTAAGTATGCACACACTACTTACTCTGCTGACCGTCTACTTTTCCTATCTCCTTTTTCGGCAACTTCACCTTTGGTGACTTCAAATAAGGCCAGGTGATCATCCAGTAGCCCGTGCAGTATATTAAACTCTGGCCGATCTTGCCTTGAGTCCCGCCACTCCTCGAGGGCAGGCTGTCTTAGGGACTGACTTTCATAAGTCAGCCGAAGAAGGGATAGGAATGCAGGGCACCAAGGAAATTTTTTTTTACAGTATTTATTATGAGTCAACTGTTTATTTGCTGGGCAACGTGCCGAAGATAAAAGTGAGAATTCGGGTCACTGATAACCAGAAGTCCAAGAGGGACATATTAGATGTATTTGTTCTATTATCACCATGAATTATTCTAGAACTCGACCTGTAGTATTCTAGAACTCGACCTGTAGTATTCTAGAACTCGACCTGTAGTATTCTAGAACTCGACCTGTAGTATTCTAGAACTCGACCTGTAGTATTCTAGAACTCGACCAGAAGTATTCTAGAACTCGACCTGAAGTATTCTAGAACTCGACCTGAAGTATTCTAGAACTCGACCTGAAGTATTCTAGAACTCGACCTGTAGTATTCTAGAACTCGACCTGTAGTATTCTAGAACTCGACCTGTAGTATTCTAGAACTCGACCTGTAGTATTCTAGAACTCGACCTGTAGTATTCTAGAACTCGACCTGTAGTATTCTAGAACTCGACCTGTAGTATTCTAGAACTCGACCTGAAGTATTCTAGAACTCGACCTGTAGTATTCTAGAACTCGACCTGTAGTATTCTAGAACTCGACCTTTAGTATTCTAGAACTCGACTTGTAGTATTCTAGAACTCGACCTGTAGTATTCTAGAACTCGACCTGTAGTATTCCAGAACTCGACCTTTAGTATTCCAGAATTTGACCTGTAGTATTCTAGAACTCGACCTGTAGTATTCTAGAACTCGACCTTTAGTATTCTAGAACTCGACCTTTAGTATTCTAGAACTCGACCTGTAGTATTCTAGAACTCGACCTGTAGTATTCTAGAACTCGACCTGTAGTATTCTAGAACTCGACCTGTAGTATTCTAGAACTCGACCTGTAGTATTCTAGAACTCGACCTGTAGTACTCTAGCAGAACTCGGCCCGTATAGCTAGTATAACTCTGCTAAATTATAGTATAACACTTCCTGCGATACTTGTATAGCACTTGCTGCAACACTTCTGCAACACTTGTCCAACATTTGCTGGAACACTTGTCCAACACTTGCTGCAACACTTGTCCAACACTTGCTGCAACACTTGTCCAACACTTGCTGCAACACTTGTATAACACTGTCGTTGGTGGAACTGATAAAAGCAATTTGTTGTATACGCTGATCCCTGGATATTGACACTTCTACCTTTGTCTCACCATCTCTTTCTTACTCTTTCTCTCTCTTACTCTTTCTCTCTCTTTCTCTTTCTTCTCTCGTTGTTTCTCATTTTCTGTCTGTCTTTTTTCTGTCTGTCCTTTTCTGCCTCTGTATTTCTTTGTCTCTCAATCTCTCTCTCTCTCTCTCTTACACACACACACACACACATACACACACACACACATACACACACACACACACACACACACACACACACACACACACACACACACACACACACACACACACACACGTAAGTGTGTGTTCTGTGTGTCAAATGTCGTGTTACTTTTTCTGGTCTTTGTGTTGAAAGTGGTGTTATGAACGCCTCTCTTGCTCCGCTGAACTTCAAACTTCCCTAAATTAGAAACAAACATTCATTTGAAACACGAATTACTGCAATTATGGTTTATGTAATTATTATCGTCCCAGGACAGGCTGGAGGGAGAAAAACGAGGTTTTGTGTAAGAGTGGCTTGGAGCGCCAACTGGCGAGTGTGAGTGTTTAAGAGTGCTGAAGTGCTGTTGGAGTGCAAGAAAAGTAACATTTATGAAAGTATTCAGGGAAACCAGAAAGCCGGACATGAGTCCAGGAGGCGGGAACAACCGTACCTTCAATCTGAAGGAGGGATTGGTAAGTTGTAGTTTGGAGAATCATTTGAGCTGTAATGTTGGTACGCCTTTAGCAAAACAGTGACAGAATGAATGATAGAGAAAATGCTTTTTTCTTTATCGTGTCACCTTACCTCGGTAGGAGACTACTGGTGTTAATATAATTATTGTACATGCTAATGATTTCATAAGCTCCTCACTGCTTATGTAGTGAGACAGCGACTGGCTTCAGTGATGTGCAAACCTCAGTTGGCTCAGTAGCCCTGCCTGCGGGAGCAAGAGAGCTGAACATCAAAATGGTATACAATACCGACAGGTTGTTAGGTAAGACACATATGCAACAGTTAGACAACTTTATTCCGAAACGTTTCGCCTACACAGTAGGCTTCTTCAGTCGAATACAGAAAATAGGCAGGAACAGTAGAGATGTGAAGACGATGTAATCAGTCCATCACCCTTGTAGTCGTAGAATTTGAGGTTGTCAGTCCCTCGGCCTGGAGAAGTTCAGTTCCATAGTCAGGAACTATCTGTAGATCAAGCGCCAGTGCGGAGACTTAAATACTGTCGGAAGGAGAGGTGCAGAGTAGTAGTAGTAGTAGTGAGAATGTAACCACTGAGAGGTCATGTCCCTCTCAGATCCAACACTTCTCACTTGAAAAGCTTGTCCAAGGTGTTTTCTGTACCAAGATGCCATGTGTTGCAGTGTCTGACAAGATGAACATCAAAATGGTATACAATACCGACAGGTTGTTAGGTAAGACACATATGTTGCATATGCGTCTTACCTAACAGCAAGAGAGCTACTAGCTTGTGAAGTATATATACCACAATCTCATAATAAGCACCTGGGCTCACCTCTGAGGCCGTTCCTAGAGGGGCAGACAGCCTTTATCTACCAGTGTGCATACCTCCATCTCCCCATTGACACTTGGGCTTATTATCTTTGTAATAAAGTTGGTAGAATTACCGACAATATGTAAAGTAAAAGGACACAAGTGCAACTGATGTGACATTTTATTGTGGCAACGTTTCGCTCTCCAGGAGCTTTATCAAGCCATTACAAACAATACCCTCTGTGTCCATGTATTGTTTGTAATGGCTTGATAAAGCTCCTGGAGAGCGAAACGTTGCCACAATAAAATGTCACATTAGTTGCACTTGTGTCCTTTTGCTTTACTTATTATCTTTGTTTGCGACGTTTTAGTTGTGGAATCAGTATACTTAATTCAGAGCACATTAGCACTTTCAAGATTTAAACACTCATAATGTGTTCTATTTTTGACGCAAAATAAACTTTGGGTAATATATATTTGATTATGTACATTTCCTATGTGATGATTACATAATAGGAGTTTAATATGCCATTATACATTCAGGGTTCACCCTAAAAAATGAGGTGCAGAAAATTTTAGTCGTGGTGTATCTGGCATGCAGCATCAGCAGTGGGAGATTAAGGTCACTAGGTCAGTGAGCTTAAGCTGGGGAGAGAATTGGACCTGCCTCGCATAGGCCAGTAGGCCTATTGCGGTGTTCCTTCTTTCTTATGCTCTTATGAACTTCAAGTAGGACTCTAAATAAGGTCAAATACGCCCCTGAGTCCAGAACGACACAACTTAAGTTCATTTCTTTGGCTGCTTCACAGTAACCCAGTGGCTCGGTGGTCTGGTGGCTAAAGCTCCCGCTTCACACACGGAGGGCCCGGGTTCGATTCCCGGCGGGTGGAAACATTTCGACACGTTTCCTTACACCTATTGTCCTGTTCACCTAGCAGCAAATAGGTACCTGGGTGTTAGTCGACTGGTGTGGGTCGCATCCTGGGGGACAAGATTAAGGACCCCAATGGAAATAAGTTAGACAGTCCTCGATGACGAACTGACTTTCTTGGGTTATCCTGGGTGGCTGACCCTCCGGGGTTAAAAATCCGAACGAAATCTTATCTTAACCTGAGAGACGTATTCGAGAATTTCTTTTGTACACGAATGTGATAAATGGTTTTGAAAACCGACAAGTTGAAGAATTGAGACACTTATGCAACATATGGCAATGTTTATTGAAGGAACGTTTCGCCACACTGTGGCTTCATCAGTCTTATACAACGCAGGAAGGTATAAAGAGAGGAGCTTGAAATAATCAATCCCTCAGCCTGGAGTCGATGTGTTCAGTCCATCAAGATTGATGGACTGAACACATCGACTCCAGGCTGAGGGACTGATTACCTCAAGCTCCTCTCCTTATACCTTCCTGTTTTGTATAAAACTGATGAAGCCACTGTGTGGCGAAACGTTTCCTCAATAAAGATTCCCATTTGCCGATATGTATTTTAACCATTGAGTGTACGCTTAATACGGCCGAGAAGTTCCCTGTACATTTCGGCAAAAATTAATATGGTAAGACACATATGCAACAGTTAGGTATCTTTATTTCGAAATGTTTCGCCTACACAGTAGGCTTCTTCAGTCGAGTACAGAAAAGTTGATAGAAGCAGAAGATACTTGAAGACGATGTAATCAGTCCATCACCCTTAAAGTTTTGAGGTGGTCAGTCCCTCAGTCTGGAGAAGAGCATTGTTCCGTTGTCTGAAACAATATGAAGTTGAAGTGACAGAATGGGGCCTTATATAGTGCCAGGAGGTGAGACGTAGGTTGATTTGGGAGGGCAGGTCCCTCTCAAACCCAGCCGTTCTCACTAGTAGAGGTTGTCGAAGTTGATGGTCTGTACCAAGATACCCTTGTGTTGCAGTGTCTGACAGAAGCCTACTGTGTAGGCGAAACGTTTCGAAATAAAGATACCTAACTGTTGCATATGTGTCTTACCATATTAATTTTTGCCGAAATGTACAGGGAACTTTTCGGCCGTATTAAGCGTACACTCAATGGTTAAAATACATATCGGCAAATGGGAATCTTTATTGAGGAAACGTTTCGCCACACAGTGGCTTCATCAGTTTTATACAAAACAGGAAGGTATAAGGAGAGGAGCTTGAGGTAATCAGTCCCTCAGCCTGGAGTCGATGTGTTCAGTCCATCAATCTTGATGGACTGAACACATCGACTCCAGGCTGAGGGATTGATTATTTCAAGCTCCTCTCTTTATACCTTCCTGCGTTGTATAAGACTGATGAAGCCACAGTGTGGCGAAACGTTCCTTCAATAAAGATTGCCATATTGTTTCAGACAACGGAACAATGCTCTTCTCCAGACTGAGGGACTGACCACCTCAAAACTTTAAGGGTGATGGACTGATTACATCGTCTTCAAGTATCTTCTGCTTCTATCAACTTTTCTGTACTCGACTGAAGAAGCCTACTGTGTAGGCGAAACGTTTCGAAATAAAGATACCTAACTGTTGCATATGTGTCTTACCTAACAATCTGTCGGTATTTTATACCATTTTAATGTTCAAAAATTAATATATGGCAGAGTACGAAAGTGACTGATGTACCGAAAATTAAGAATTAAAAGTTAAATATACAGCAGAAATTAAATCCTCCAAATAAATTCTCTAACAACCTCAAAAAAAAAAAAAAACTCGCAAAGGGTGTGTGACCTCTTCCCAGCACTGTTACAAGCTAACACTCAGCTCTGCAGCTAGTCAGGTTGGGGCCGTAAGCAAGCAAGCAAGCAAGTGCAGGTAAGATCCCAATGGGATGAGCGGGGAAGACGGGACAGACGAAGAATAGTGCTGGAGAGGAGTGTTCTTAGTCGTAGAAATAGAGCCAGGGCTTGACCCAGCAGCTAAGGCGATCGTGGGACAGACTTGGAGAAAAAACGGGAAGAGAGCAAGCTGTGTATGGAACTGAACTTCTCCAGGCTGAGGGACTGACAACCTCAAATTCCACGACTTCAAGGGCGATGGACCGACCACACCGCCTCCACACCTCCACTGCTCCCGCCCACCTTCTGTACTGAAAAAGCCCACTGTGCAGGCGAAACGCCCCGGAACAAAGTCGCCCATCTGTTGCCTATATGTCTCACCCACCAGTCTCGTGGTAGGTGAGGTCTTTGAGTCTCGAGAGCTGAAAGTTTCCAGGTCGCAGGAGAGGGCATCAGACATGTGGGAGGTTATTTTAGTAGTTGAGGAGGCAGGTTTGCAATGGAGCCATTTGCAAACTTCTTGAAGCTGCTCCTGGAGAGGTGGTATAGCGTTGTCTTGTTGGAAAAAGTGAAACGAAGAGGCTTGATGAACTCAAGAACTTGCGTGAGCGTGAAGTGAAGAGGTGATTCGCAGGCATACTTGACTGTTCCATCACCGAGGCCTTTGTAGAGTTCAGAGCAGGTCATGGTGTCAGCGTTCGAGGGAGAGGTGTAGAAAGTAAGGTTTTCCCAAGAGGGTGTGCTGGAGTCGTCGCTATCTGCTTCGTCGGGGGATTCGTCAGGAAATTCTTGTTCAATTGTTTCTACAGTGATTGTGTCAACAGGAGGCTGGGAGTCTAGAGTCTTTGCGGTCTGGCTGGTTGTTGGTGGTTGTTGAGAGGTGGCAGTGGTCACTGGGCGTGGTTCAGGAGTGTTTTTTGGGGCAGAGTTAGGATTTGGGCCTGAAGTTGATGTGAAGTTAGCGATGTTTGGGATAATCTTGAAGTCCTGTGATGTTGGCGAGTCAGGAAAGTTGAATGACGGCATGTTGTTAAGACGGAATAGTTCGTTAATTGTAGTGTTGAATGTGCCTGGGTTTGCTGCATTTGCAAGGTGTGCATACATTATGCAGTACAACACCTTAGAGGGAGCAGCGTCAGGGAGTGCAGAAAGGGAATTGCTGGATAGAGATGACTGCTGTGTGGCTTGTAGAATTCTGGTGGTGTCCGACTGGAGTTTTGAAATGGCGGTGTATGTCGGCGATTTGGGACTATTCTTCTTGGTTTCTTCTTTAATTTTTTTCGACATTACTTCTTTTCGTAGTGGGCATTTAGCTGCAAGGGTATGATGAGTACCCTTGCAGTTAAGACATGTTGGAGTGGCATTGGTGGTGGTGCAGGCTTTGAAGTTATGACCTTCTTTTCCACAGGTAGAACAGAACTTTTTGTCTTTAATGGGGCAGTCCTTTGTTGAATGTTGATAAGAGTAACAGTTCCAACAGGGAGAGACATGGGCAAAACGTTCAGGTTCAATGTGGCGTGGATGTATGTGGTAATATGAGATAGCTAGTCAATTAGCGAGTGCTTGGGTAGCCATATCTGTGTTTGAAAAGGTGATTTTGATCATAGATGAGGCATTGGGAATTCGTGTGATGGTGTCTACAGAGGCCCAGGTGTTTTGGTCTTCGATAGAGGTCTTCAGTTCATTCGTTGGAATAGATGTGATTATCTTATCCAATTGTTTAACAAAAACTGAACGTTTCGCCAGCAAGGAGGGAGACGGTGATATGATGAATTGTCGGTCCCATAATGTGTTCATTGCAGTGTCGTCCATAAGTTTAGCTGCTTCATTGTCGTCGGTGCAGACGACAATAAAGGAATCCTTGAGTGAGTGGATCGCTGTGAATTTGAGATGTAGGCAGGTCCTCATAGCGGCAGCAAGTAATAGTTTAGTGGAATCATTTATAACACCACTGGCTGGTTTGATTTTAACACGATGTGCGAACATTGTTGAACAGATAGAGGTTACCCTCCCCAACGGGAATCGTAGGGAGACTCGAGTGAGGGGCCGTAATACAGCGTGAGTGTTACACTGTATGATCTGGGAATAAATTGCCTCCGGCCTTCCCAATAATTCCCATAGAAAAGTTTTACCGACACTGCTAATAACTACGTAAAGTAAGAATGAGAGTTGTAGATGATTACCTTCGTTCAGGTAATGTATTCAAGCAGCACAAAGGTTTTTTTTAACCAAGTTAGAGTAAATTTTAAAGTATTACGTATTCCTACTTTAAATAATATTTAAAGTATTTCGTGTTCCAATCATTATACTTTAAATAATATTTAAAGTATTTCGTGTTCCAGTCATTATACTTTAAATAATAATTAAAGTATTTCGTGTTCCAATCATTATACTTTAAATAATATTCATTACTGTAAATATTAAAGTATTATGATAAAAACACTAATTACATCCAAACCTGTAAAAGCTTGCTGGTAAGTAGTGAATTCCTTACAGAAGAGCGAACATTCCAGGTACAAGTAATTAGTGAAGGAATTGGAGCAATTAGCTAGTGAGAACGTGGAAATAGCTGTAGGATCTGGTGTCCCTCTCATTTCTCCTCAAGTAACCAGAATCATCCTTTGACAACGGCAAATAAGTTGAGCTCACTGACCGTCTGGCCTCACTGACCTAGTGAGGTCAGACACGTCATTTAAGGGAGGAGCACAGCATCCGACCTCAAACCCACCCACACCCATTCATGTATTTATCCAACCTATTTTTAAAACTACACAACGTCGTAGCGTCTATGACGTTACTCGGGAGTTTGTTCCAATCATCCACAACTCTATTACCAAACCAGTGCTTTCCTATATCCTTCCTG
This sequence comes from Cherax quadricarinatus, assembly GCF_038502225.1. NCBI lineage: Eukaryota > Metazoa > Arthropoda > Malacostraca > Decapoda > Parastacidae > Cherax > Cherax quadricarinatus. The sequence goes on from NC_091357.1 coordinate 2,019,518, forward strand.
ACTCTGAATTTCTCCAATTTAAAACCATTGCTGCGAGTCCTGTCTATGTTAGATATTTTTAGCACGCTATTTACATCCCCATTATTAATTCCTGTTTTCCATTTATACACCTCAGTCATATCCCCCCTAATTCTACGCCTTTCTAGAGAGTGCAGATTCAGGGTCCTCAGTCTGTGCTCATAGGGAAGATTTCTGATACATGGGATCAACTTTGTCATCCTCCTTTCTACGATTTCCAGAGCATTTACATCTATTCTGTAATACGGTGACCAAAACTGTGCAGTATAATCTAAATGAGGCCTAACCAAAGATATATAGAGTTGAAGAACACCTTTATTGCGAACACTTATGCACTGTTGTCTTGGTTTCAGATTACTGCTAACCAGAACTCCTAAATCCTTTTTACAATCAGTAATATTAAGATCTACATTATTTAGTTTATGTGTGGTACGGTTATTTTCCTATCCAACATTTAGAACTTTGGATTTGTCTATATTAAACTACATCTGCCACTTCTCCGACCACTGCATCAGTCTATTCAAATCATCCTGGAGTGCTCTAATGCCCTAATTAAAATGAATTGGACGGCTTATTTTGATGTCATCGGCAAATTTGCTTATGTCGCTATTTATTCCATCATCTATGTCGTTTATATAGATTGTGAACAACAGGGGGCCCAACACTGACCCCTGCAGAACACCGCTTGCGATTTTCCCCCATTATGACTTCTTCTCAATTATGAAAACTCTCTGCTGACTATTTGTCAAACATGCCTCTACCCAGGAAAAAATTTCTCCTATTCCGTGTGCCTTAAGTTTCCTCAATAGTCTCTGATGTGGAGCTCTATCGAAAACCTTACTGAAGTCCATATACACAATCTCATAATTATTACCATAATCTACCTCCTCAAATACCTTAGTGAAGAACGTTAGTAAATTCGCAAGACAGCAACACCCCTTTGTAAAACCGTGTTGAGATTCATTAATCAATTCATGCCTTCCAAGATGGCTACGAATTGCTTCGGCAATTATTGATTCCATAAATTTACCAACTATGGAGGTAAGGCTTATTGGTCTATAGTTCGAAGCCAAGGACCTGTCACCTGCCTTGTAAATAGGTATTACATTTGCCATTTTCCACTTGTCAGGCACTATGCCAGTTTGTAGTGATATGTTGTAAAGATTAGCCAAAGGTATGCTAAGTTCCTCTTTACATTCATTTAAAACCCTTGCAAACAGTTCATCAGGGCCTGGGGATTTGTTAGGTTTTAATTTCTGTATTTGTCTGAGGACCATGTTACTAGTTACCTTAATCACGCATTGTTTATTACCGTCCTGTTCTACATAATTTATTATTTCTGGAATTTTGCTAGTATCTTCCTGAGTAAAAACTGAGGAAGCACGTATTGAAAATTTCACACATTTCCTTATCACTGTCAGTGATCCTACCTGAGTTACTCTTAAGTTGGCCAATCTTGTCCCTACTCTTACTTCTGTATACCTGAAAGAGCCCTTTTGGGTTACTCTTCGAATCCCTTGTGACTTTAGCCTCATAATCCCTTTTTGGTGGAACTATATCTAGTGTCCCTATGTACATACTTGTATCTGAAAAAACAGTCTTCATAAACTGTCTGGGGGACTCTGGATTTTTTCATATATTTATCATGTATAATTGCTGTCCTGAAATATATATTATCATTGAGAAAATGTAATGAATCTACATTTCTTACAGGAAAGGTTCAGAAATAGACCAAGACTCATTACCGAATTTATTTTTCTATCGGCAACTGCAAATTGTCCAATGAGATTATGGAACCAATTGATGATGGAGATACTGGGTGGATAGCACATTTAATAGTCAGATGCAGCTTTCTTTCTTTCCAGCTGATATCTTTCCCTAAATCACCTAAACAAAAAATTCACAAGTAGTGTCTTTCAGAATGTTGTTGATAACATATCAGTGCACTGGCATGATGAAACACTGGGGTCTGCCTGTGCACAGTCTGTCTAAAAGCAGTATGTTTGTGCACAGTCTGTCTTAGAGCAGGATGCTTGTGCATAGTCTGTCTTAGAGCGGGATGCTTGTGTACAGTCTGTTTTAGAGCGGAATTCTCGTGCACAGCCTATCTTAGAGCGGAATTCTCGTGCACAGCCTGTCTTAGAGCGGAAAGCTCGCGCACAGTCTTAGAGTGGGATGTTCGTGCACAGTGTTAGAGCGAGATGTTCGTGCAGTTTGTCTTAGAACGTGATGCTCTACTGTAAATGGAAGTAGAACTCTGGCAACTCCTCACTAGTGCACGATGTATCAGGCTGAATCCTCTACCTCTAAAGTGTTTCTCCAGTTGGTTCTCTAAGGACATCATTGCCTGCACACTGGTAGTTAGTCGCTGGTAGTTTTTTCCATTCTGTAATTCAGGTTCCACAAAAAGATTATCATGCAACCGTATTTCTTCTTCTGCCTCAAAGCTTCATTCCATTGTTAACTCATTCAACACGTCAAATAATTCGTAGTGTTTAAGCGTGTTTGTTTCTTGTTAACTCATTCAACACGTCAAATAATTCGTAGTGTTTAAGCGTGTTTGTTTCGTTAACTCATTCAACACGTCAAATAATTCGTAGTGTTTAAGCGTGTCAGTCACATAATATGCTTTAAAGTTTTGAACGTGATCTGGTAGTCTACGTTTACTTAGAGCAAAAAAAAGGTTGAGTGCATTAAGCCTTTTTACACAGTACGATAAACGAAACATTTGTTTAACATTTTGGTATCTTTATTCTGGAGACGTTTCAAATGTTGCACAAATGTCTCTTTTATCAGCTTATCGGTTTTCTAAATATTTTGTAAACATTGTTTGAGAGTGTCCGTGTTTGAGAACTCTTCACTGTATCCTCCCCCATAAATATTCGTCCTTTACATGAGAACCAACACTTGAATTGTAGGTTCAAGATATCTAACAAGAGTCACTCTGATGTCTAGTGTTGTGTTCGTAATTTCTAGCTACGAAAACTAGCGTTCCCTCAGCTTGACTGAACGCAGATAAGTATTGCTTGATAATTTTGAGGTCGTTGGTTATGTTTACTCCATGGATGTATTATGCTTCTCTTGTTTCGGCTAGTTTGTTGCCAAATATTTTTTGTTCATATTTTGGTTTGTTATGCATTGTTGTCTCTGACCATAAATAAAAACCTACCCAGATAACAATGAATTCTCTTCTTTGGATGCTGCACTTTCCGCCATTTTTGTATCAAATGCAAGTCTTGCTATCTTGAGATCATATATATATATATATATATATATATATATATATATATATATATATATATATATATATATATATATATATATATATATATATATATATATATATATGTCGTGCCGAATATGTAAAACTGGTCAATTAGCAAGAACTCATTTAAAGTTAATTCCTTTCTAAAATTTTCTCTTATACGTTTAAAGATATATTTTTTTCATTAATGTTGATGTAAAAATTTATAATTTTGCACCAAAAGAAACTTAGAAAACTTACCTAACCTTATTATAACAAGCGCAATTTATTTGAGCCTAACCCAACTAACTATATTTTAGATTTGTTTACAATAATTTTATACTAAACAAACACAGTGAAATATATTTTTTTCGTTAAGGTCAGAATGATTTTGGCGAAATTATTGCATACACAAATTTTCACTTGTCCTATATGGCAAGATGAGCGTTGCTATTTAAGCCAAGATCGCAAGTTGTGCCTATTCGGCACGACATATATATATATATATATATATATATATATATATATATATATATATATATATATATATATATATATATATATATATATATATATATATATATGCAAAACAACCACTCTGAAAGAATAGAGAAATTTCAAGCGCTTTCGTGACTACTCACATTATCAAGGAACTAGTTCCTTGATAATGTGAGTAGTCACGAAAGCGCTTGGAATTTCTCTATTCTTTCAGAGTGGTTGTTTTGCATATTTTGAAATCACCTGTTTACTGTGATCTTATTGCATATATATATATATATATATATATATAATATATATATATATATATATATATATATATATATACACACCACCGTTTCCTGACTAAGAGCCAGTGAGTTTATCTGGTGGCTTCCTCTGCTGTAGAATGCATTTGTCGCGTTCTTCCTGCACTCATAAAATGGCTGAAGACATATCTATATTTCATTTGGTGGCGTGGTGTTGATGTAGGAGTGACCATCTCCTTGATACAGTTACATAGGTGTGGTGTTGATATAGGAGTGACCTTGATACAGTTACATAGGTGTGGTGTTGATATAGGAGTGACCTTGATACAGTTACATAGGTGTGGTGTTGCAATAGGAATGACCTTGATACAGTTACATAGGTGTGGTGTTGCTATAGGAGTGACCTTGATAGTTACATAGGTGTGGTGTTGCTATAGGAGTTACCTTGATACAGTTACATAGTTGTGGTGTTGCAATAGGAATGACCTTGATACAGTTACATAGGTGTGGTGTTGCTATAGGAGTGACCTTGATAGTTACATAGGTGTGGTGTTGATACAGGAGTGACCATCTCCTTGATACAGTTACATAGGAAAGATGAGAGGTTTTTATATCGATGCACTTTGAGAAGGAAAGGTGAGGCAGGCGGTGAGGTAGTCACACTGCAGAAAATATGGTTGATAAATTAGACACATGTGCAACACTTGGGTATCTCTAATGAGGAAAAGTTTCGCCATACAGTGGCTTCATTAGTACACACAAAGGAGAACGGTGAAGAACAGGAGAATTTTGAGGTAATCAGTTCCTCAGCCTTGAGTCGATGTGATCAGTACATCAATCTTGAAAAGAATACAGAATAAGTGCACAGAAATGGCTTACATACTGTAGGCAGGTGAGGTGCAGCAGTCGCAGGTGGTATCACATTTGACAAATATGGGAGTAAGCAAGGCAAGTAGGCAAGTGAAGAATTCCCTGGCAGTAAGATCCTAAGATATTGCTGTGTCAGAAAGGGATGTAGCAGAATGGTTCAGGAACTCTTCACTTGCCTAACCCTTGGCCATGACCTACTTCTATATTTGTCAAATGTGATACCACCTACGACTTCTGCATCTCACCTGCCTACTGTATATAAGTCACATTCTGTATTCTTTTCAAGCATGATGGGCTGATCACATAGACTCAAGGCTGAGGGACTGATTACCTCAAAATTCTCCAGTTCTTCACCATTCTCCTTTGTGTGGACTAATGAAGCCACTGTGTGGCGAAACGTTTCCTCATTAAAGAAAATAAGGAATATCCATTAGGCCTATGGCATCCTACTCCACAAAGTTGACCATTATGATATAAGAGGCCATGCACTTGCATATTTCAAATTCTACCTTACGTCACCATTAAAGACACAACCTCAACACGACCACTTGATACTGGAGTGCCACAGGGAAGTGTCCTTGGTCCCATGCTCTTCCTCTTATACATCAATGATCTTCCCAACGTATCACAACACCTCAAACCAATACTCTTTGCTGACGACACGACTTATGTCATCTCCCACCCAAATCTTGCTTCACTCAGCACCATTGTTAACGGCGAGTTACTAAAAATACCTACTTGGATGACAGCCAATAAACTTACACTTAACACTGACAAAATCTTCTATATTACGTTTGGTAACAGAGCAGTTGTTGCACAACTGAACATTAAGATCGACAACACTCTTATTGCCAAACATAATAAGGGCAAATTCCTGGGCCTACACCTCAACAACAACCTGAAATTCAGCACCCATATCCAACACCCACAAAAAAAAATAAAAATATCCAAAACGGTTGGGATCCTCTCCAAGATATGTTACTACGTGCCACAGTCAGCCCATCTCACACTATACTATTCACTCATCTATATCTACCTCACCTATGCTATTTGTGCCTGGGGATCAACAGCAGCATCACATCTAAGCTAATAATAACCCAACAAAAAACCGCAGTAAGAATAATCACCCAATCCAATCCCAGGCAACATAATTCCCCCCACTCTTCAAAGATCTAAACTTACTGTACGGAACATCCACACTTACTACTATGCAACCTACATTTACAGAACAGTACATTCCAATATTAACCCTGAACTAAAACACTTTCTTGATAGTTTTAACAGGACCCACAGGCACAAAACCAGGCACAAAAATCTCTGACATTCCCGGTGTCCGGCTAGACCTATATGAAAATTAAGTGTACATAAAAGGACCTAAAATCTGGAATACCCTACCTGAAAACTCTACAACTGCAGACACAATCATCACTTTCAAAACTACCGTTAAAAAAACATCTTATCTCCCTGACACACCCCACTGTCAACTAACTACAGGAAAACCACCTATTGTATCATACACAGAAAAAAACAAACTGTACCTACTCTCGATATCTGTGATTCCCCACAATTTACATTTACACTCACCCAAATGACTGTAAACATAAAATTACGTATTAAAGATATTACCTAATGAATCTTAAACTAGTCGTAAGTTTGCCTAAGATACTCCGATAATAGAAACTAAGTATCATGCCAAGACAAAACCATTCTCATTGATAAATTTACAAACTGTAATGCAGTTCCCTAATATCTTAATATCAATATGCTCCATAACCTGTATCAGTATAGAGTTTGAATTATAATTAGTCTGCCCGAAAAGCCTAGTCATGCTAGGCATGTTAGTGGCCCTCTCTGTAATTACTATTTTATAATAAGTAAACCCCACATTCTAATCTTTATAGAGAATAAACTTTTGATTTTATTTAAAAGGCACCCAAGTGTTGCATGTGTGTCTAATTTATCAACTTGTCGGTTCTCTGAATCATTCAGCTACAGAAAATATCGTGCATAAATATAGGTGATATGGGTTGCACTTGAGCAAGAGCTACCTTGGTTAGGCTAGTATGCCTGCTGATAGCTTCTATGTGTTCAGTGTTTTTGAACGTGACGGCGGATCGTAATAATCTTTTAGGTAAATGACTGGAGGCGCTGAAGCGTTCAGCTCAACCCAGCAGTTATAATTTATATTTTATGCCATTTAAAATCAGCGGTATCAACTAAATTTTATTAAAACTTCACTGTACTTAACTAGCTTAACCTACTCTCCATATTTTAAGGCCATATTTATCTAACGTAAATAAGTATTTCAATAAAAAAAAAATCTTATGAAGTGGAGGTAGTAGAGAGAGGAGTGGAAAGGTGTAGAGGAAGCAGAGAGAGATAGAGACGTGGTAGTAAAATATACGCAGGTGGTAGAGAGAGATGCTGGAGAGAGGTGGAGAGGTGTAGAAAGGTGTTGGTGTAGAGAGATGGAGTGAGGTGACCTTACAAAATGGGGAAGCGGCTTAAATTAGTGAACGTTTAATAATATTTAGACAATGATTTTAATTGATTTAATAAGTTAATAAGGGTTGTTGGGTAAATATAGCAAGGTGAAATAAGATTAATATTTCCTTGGTGGAACGCTTTGACCTTCAATTAAGAGTTAGTTTCCCCAGTGTTATAGACAAACACTGGTGACTTTTGAATGGTGATTCGGAGAAACGAAGATAATTCTTGCAAGTGAGATGACATCCTCGAGACTTCAGTAAATTCTGTTTGATCCATGAAGTACTTCATGGGAACTTGGAAAATTTTATCCTAATCATGGGGAATCTCTCTCCCATAGAGAAGCTCGTGGTAATTGTTAGGTTACCATGACTCACGAAATCGTAATGACACGACTGCAAACAAACCATACCACTGGTGGGGTTAGAACCCGCTACCAGAGTCAAAAAAAAACTCCAGACCGAAGCGTTAGCCACTGGACCAGCTAGCTAACGCGTCGGTCTGGAGTTTTGTGACTGATCGCAGGTTCTAACCCCACCCGTGGTATGGTTAGGTTAGGTTAGTTAGTGAGAGATGGGAGGGATGAGAACAAAAGCTAAGTGAAATAAGGTCAGGTGATGGCAAACATGATACCCATGTTCCTGTCGGGGCTCACCACTTCCTCCAGATTAAATAAAAATTCTTTCTCCAGTTTTATAGAGAGAACTTTTCTTTAAAATTAATGGTTAATAAATTGACAATGCTCAGTGATACGAAGGACTTAGAAAAAAATCTTTATATGCAGAGTCTGGGGAATACAATGTTTTTAATTTATATATATATATATATATATATATATATATATATATATATATATATATATATATATATATATATATATATATATATATATATATATATATATGTATATATTTGAGAGAGAAATACCAAGTGTTTGATGAACATAAAGTGTGACCCGAACTGAAATTTGTGATGAAATGTTTAATCTCTTTGGGATCCTCGAATGAATCGTGTTCCATTTGTGGATTCCCAAACGAATCATGTGTTTCATTTCGGAATCCTCAGTGTAAACAATGTTATTACTTGAGCTGCCTGGCGAAACTTTTGAATAAAGTGTGTGTGTGTGTGTGTGTGTGTGTGTGTGTGTGAGAGGGTGCGGGGAGGGGTAAGTGTCAGGAAGAGAATGTCGTAAGAGTTTTAAAATGTTCGTTCATTTCTGTTTGAGAATGTATTGCTTACGTTTGTTCGTTCAGATCTGAACTGACATGTGTTGGGTGAATGTATTTGACCGTTCAGGACTGAATGAAAATGTGTTGAATGTTTGTTCATGCAGGTGTGAATGAGTGATTAAATACTTGTTGATAAAATAAGATAAGAGATTTTCCTTCAATTAGTTGAACAGTATCTAAAGTTAATTAGAGGATGCTATGTTTTCAATTTGAAATGTTATATAAAGATTGTTTATATAGAAGTTATTTAAAACTGAAATAAGATTAAGAGAATTGTGGGATGAAATATACATTTGTATGAGTGCATCACAAAATGAGTGAAAGATTTTAAAGAGCCGAATGGAACTGAAATGACGACTTCTCTCATACAAGGGATGTATGAGAGATCCTAGTGGAATTAATTGGCCCTAAGAATTGACACGAAAAGACAGATATGTGCAGATGACAAAGCGAACTTCGATACGAGGCATTTTAAGAGTATGCAAAACAACCACTGTGAAAGAATAGAGAAATTCCAAGCGCTTTCGTGACTACTCACATTATCAAGGAACATTGTTCCTTGATAATGTGAGTAGTCACGAAAGCGCTTGGAATTTCTCAATTCTTTCACAGTGGTTGTTTTGCATATTCTGAAATCACCTGTTTACTGTGATCTTATTGCATTTAAGAGTGTGTGACTCCGATTGTGAGAATGAGGGGGAATCTTAGTGATGAGAATTATGAGAAAGCATTGAGTTTGATGCAGGCAGTAGAGATTGATGGTAGTGTAAAGGAAATGATACAACAGTGGTACTACGACTGCTACTACTACCACTACTACCACTGCTGCTAGTACTACTACTACTACCACCACTACTACCACTACTGCTGCTATTACTGCTGCTGCTGCTACTACTACTACTACTTCTTCCACTACCATCATTACCTCAACCACTACTATCTTCCTATCTTCGCCCTGTCCTGCCGTCTAGTATGTATACTGGCTCCCTTACCTTCGTGTTAATGTGTGAATAATGGTCCAAGTCATACCGAAACGTCTTCATAAGCTTTTTTCTTCTATATGCGGGTTTGTGTAGTGTAACAATGGTCTGATTGTACAGTAGAATTATGTTACGACTTTGGCTCTGTGTAACTTAAAAACACCTGGCTCCTGATGGCTACTCAACCTGTTGTCTAAGGGCGTTTAAATTACAATGAAAAAGCAACCACTCTAGGGCCAGCATGTACCTTCATACAAATTATGAAGCATAAATTTAAATAGTGTATTATAAGGAAGGACACAAAAACTCACCTATACAAAAATATATATATTAATCATAAAGTATATACAACCTATAATCTACTCTACTACAACCAACATTACCACACTCGAGTACACATTAACATACTGCTACTAGTAAAACAAAATATACGAACATTTATAATGAGAGGCTCCATAACAACCCCCCACCCTTTTTTTTCTGCTGTTCTGTCTACCAACAGGCATAAACACCCTACGAGTTCTCTCCCAAAACTTAAACAGGCCCCTGCACACTAGGACCTTACAGGTAAACATGAGAGCACTTAAACACAAATGAAATAACCTATAGTATAAACTTGTATAAAAAAAAATCATCTCACCTACTCACACACCTACATCTTGCTCCATCTGCGGTGCTTCACGTACTGCACAAAACGCCTCGCCTCTTCTCTCCTGGCCACTCTGACCAGATAATACGCGTCCGGTTTCAGAACATATCCCGGAAAATGACATAAATTGAACTTTTTTTTATATATATAAAAAATTTTTAATACACTACTCCGTAATAATTAATACTGTCAGTGGATTTGAATGTTAATCTAAAAGAAGAATTAACCTAAGGATAAGTTGATGATGCATTATTGACTCAAATCTTACTGTAAAATTGAATGAATGGCACAGTGAGTTGTCTTTGCTCTCAGTGCAATAGAGAAATACACAATAAAATGATAAAACAAATCAAAAATGTTAAAATGGACTCAATAAATCTTGTGCACAAAACACTAGAAAGGGCTACAAATCTATAAGGTTAGGCTAGGTAAGGTTCGTTAGGAAACAAGACAAGTGTTTCCTGACGTTTGAGCTTCTGGTCATCTGACCGGGGTCTTCCTCTTTAAAAATTATGGTCTTAGTTATAATTTAGTACAGATCTATAAGCTTTCATTTAAGTTTTTGAAGATATTTGCTAATTTTTGCAATCTTCTTCCATAGAGTGGAGCTTCTGACGGTGATGCCTTACACACTGCAGTGGTTCCCAAACTTTTTCAGCTTGTTACCCAATTTAACATGCCACATAAAGCATGTTACCCCTTTCACAAAATGTTATTATTGATATATATGGCTAAACGTGAACGTATACAGCCTCGCATACTCTGCTAATCCTAGCAAAACCATTGAAAACGTAAGAACCACACATACATTATATATAAAATTAATAATAGCTACAAATTCACAGTAACAGTGGGTAAATACTAACTATATACTGCACAGGGCAGTACACATACATACCAGCTTATGTCTACCTCGGCTGATGCTCACAGATAAACTGACAGTGTGAAATAGAGGCAGCCTCAGGAAGTGAGTGACGCGTACTGGACAGGTCGATCTGGGCTACTGAGTGACTTTTGTCCTGAAGCATACTTGTCAAAATACTTTTGGGTTTCCACACACTTAGCTATATATTTCTTCTTTTCTAATACTGTATATTAGTTTTTGATGTTTATTGTTATTTGGTTTAACTTTATTACTTACTTATAATAGGTTTACTTTACAACTTTATATACTAAGACAAAGTTAACAATAATCCTCATACCGGGTACCGCATTGTTTTCTTGATTTTCAGAATTCATAACTTTTTTCTGTCACCCCTCCATTACCCCCCAAAAATGGTTAAATTGCCCCCAGGGGGTAATTTACCCCCAGTTTGGGAACCACTGCCTTACATGTATCTTTGTACTATAATTAGATTTTAAGTGAAGCAAAAGCATTTGAAAATACAAAGCCCATTTAGAAGAAAGAGAGGGAGGAAAAGCGAGAGAGAGAGAGAGAGAGAGAGAGAGAGAGAGAGAGAGAGAGGGAAGGAGGGACGTTAGCATGAATTAACAAGAGATATAAATACAGGAGAATCTTAATTTGTCGTGGTGATGAATGTAATCCAGCAATGACTCTGACTATATATACTCCGAGATTACTTTCTTACTATGACTTTAGAGCTATCTCTCTTCTTTGACCGACTTAAGACTCTTTCTCAGTTTTCATAAGAATGACGTAAAAATGTATGTAGAATGTAGAATAATTAACCTAAGAACGTAGGTAATAAATTTATAATATTTTTACATAAGATCTGTAAAAAGGTCTTAACCTCGGAATAACAATGGTCAATTAAGTCTATTAATTAACTGTGAGGAATGAAACTGAGAGTGACACTTGATAATCCAAGAAAGCTAATCTTTGTCTTGTTTTGTTTATGTAATGACTAAGATTAAAACTGTTATTGCTTTTTTTTGGGGGGAGGGGGCATAGGCCTACCACTTTTATGGGAACAGAGTGGCAAGAGAATGTAGAATGATGCATTATTAACCGAGGATTAACTCAGCATATCCAAGAAAGCCAACATAGGTGCGTGTCTTCACTAAATAAACGTTTAGAAATTTACTTTTGTGAATACTTACGTTTGTAAATACTTACCTTGAATTGCAAACTTTTTGTAAAAAGTATACACTACAAGGTAAACATTGGTATTGAATATTTTGTTGCAAACCGATAATTTTTGTTTGCTCTTTCCACATACATCATGCCTAGCAATATTTGACGAAGAATAAATTAAAGATATGGAATAAATCAGTCTTTTCGTAGCTCTACGTTTTGACTCGCCTCTGAGATTTTCTCATTTCTTGGTTTAAATCTACCGCTGAGATTACCTGTGTTTTTGGCTCACCTCTATCTGTAGACAGCCTGTACTGTCTGCACAGACAGCCTATGCTGTCTGCCAGCTTAGTTCATATTCCGCGGCACTCAGGTGTTGCCCTCAAGATCTGCCAAGGTCAGTGGGACGCTGGTCCCACTCACTCGCTCACTCACTCAGTTGCCTAGCAGCAGTCAAGAAGTCCTACTAGCTCTCTCCCTCGTGGGCATGGCCCTACTGGGCCATGGGCACAACACACAAGCCTGTGTACCCACCACGACTTTGCAAATAAAGTAAGAAGCCTCTGAAGACGTCTGTAATTGAACCCCGCTCCGCTTTCAGCTCACCAAGTAAATCTGTTTCACATTGGTGGGAAGCGGTGGTCGCAGCAGCTGTGTTTACCTATTGAGAGGAAGGAAGAGGTATGAAGTCATCTTCACTTCATCATCCTACACAAGACACATCCGCCTCTCAACGAGTTATCCTGATGTCGTGTCTGCACGTTTCAGCATCCAGACACAGGTACAAGCAGGATCTAGCGGAAATTTTCTGAATTTCTTCGAGAATTTTAAGTGGCGTCACAGTGATCCCACGCAACAGCATCCCATGCTGTTTCTCAGGTCACGTGTTCAGCATCACTTGTATGTTCTGCTGTTGTTGTTCAGCTCAGCACAGCTATTTCAGCAAACCAGAGATGAGTTTTGTGGTGATTTCTGCGTCCAGTGTGCATTTCGCCGTGTTGTGGGTTTGAGAGGAGGAAGTGGCCAGATCCTCCCTCGCCATACACTCATCCATGCTCCTCGCCACCACACTACCATACACCACTATGTGTTCACTCCCTCTGCTATGTTTTCTGCTGTTTTCCATGTGAGTTCATTGTCAGAGCTGTGTATCTGACTGCCCGAGGCCACTCAAAGCCACGTGGGTCACCAAGCCACGTGGATCAGCAAGCCATGTGGATTAGCAAGCCATGTGGATCAGCAAGCCACATGGATCAGCAAGCCACATGGATCACAAAGCCACGTGGATCAGCAAGCCATGTAGATCATCATGCCATGTGGATCAGCAAGCCATGTGGATCAGCAAGCCATGTGGATCAGCATGCCATGTAGATCACGACGCCGCGTGGATCCCGACGCCACGTGGGGTGTGGACGATGTCACGTGGAACTACGAGCCACGTTAGTTGCCAGACGTCACTGATGCTGCTGCCCGACTTCATGACGTCATGATGTCTGCCTGACATCACCTCGAGATGTCTGCTGACGTCACAGTGCTGCTGATGTCACCTCGTGACGTCATGTCTGACATCACATGATATCACATTGAGTGTTTCAGTAATTATGTCAGTATTGTCGAGAAGATTGAGAGAAGATATATGTCATGTAAATTAATTCCTCTCAGTCAACGTTCTCACATGTTAGTGTATATCTTAGTGTCAATTTTGTGCACAGAAAAGCATCATTTGCTAGTTAAGCCATGTTGTACCGCATGTACTGCGGGTGTGTGTGAAGTTTTCCGTGTGTCCAGTGTGGTCAGCAGCCAGACCCCTGAGTAGTACCACTGTGTTAGTCACCTGGTGTGACCAGCGTTTTTGACAGCTGATATTACTCAGCCCTGAGCGACTGAGCCCTTTCTACAGAAAGCTCTTATGCTCATCGCTCGTGATGTTCTGCAAAATCGTACCTGCTATGATTCCCATCGAGATTTGTTTCACTTCACCTCCAGACCTTCAGAGTGCAGTTATATGTAGAGAAACAAATCTGGGGAGGCTTAGACTAACCTCTGCTATAACTCCAACTGCCGAGAGAATGACACTCGTCAAGCCGCAGTTAGCCCTGTCGGCAGGCACTGTGTCAGCCTCGTGTCACAAGCTTCAGTGAGCAGCCTGCACAAAGATGATGTCACTTTGACTGCTAGCTCGCTCACTGCAGTCTGGTGTATGATTTTATGACTCCCAGATGTTTCACCCAGTCGTCTCTGCCACGACTCGCTCCACAACTCGCTCCACGCTCGCCGACAGTGACAGCCCAGCTACAGTACCAGTCGAGAAGTGTCCTCCTGAGTCACTTGCCAGAAGTCCTGCCCAGTTGCCGAGTTTTGTCGACGCCTCACTCGAGGGCACCAGCATGTCGTGCCTCAGGTTGAGTGAAACCTGCAGCAACTCTTATTATGATGTCTGCTTCACCGTTCTAGAGGAGACCATAATCTGTTACGTCACAGCTCAGCCGCAGGGATGTCTCCTGTGTTGCAGTATTTGTCCAGACACAGGAAGGCGTGCAGTGATGCCCATCGACGCCCACTGCCAATGAGCACGATGTTTAGCACACCCCACATGTTTTTCTCTTCCCTCCCTGTATGAAGTTTTTTTTTCAATGTCCATATGTATATATATGTTTTTTATTTTGTGTTCTGTGCCCTGTTCTTACGAGAGAGAGACCGAGTTTTTTTTACCACCAGTATTGTTGCGTCGGGACGACGCGAGGTGGCCGAACATATGTAGACAGCCTGTACTGTCTGCACAGACAGCCTATGCTGTCTGCCAGCTTAGTTCATATTTCACGGCACTCAGGTGCTGCCCTCTAGGTTGAGGGACTGATTACCTCATTCTCGTCCTGTTCTTCAAGTTTATCCTTTGTATGGACTGATGAAGCCACTGTGTGGCGAAACGTTTCCTCAATAAAGATACCCAAGAGCTGCACATGTGTCTAATAACTAGGAGCAAATACACTCGTTACATGGAGACGGGAGTCACTTGTTGAGTGGAGACTGTATGAGAGTTGCGGGTGGGTGAGGGGTGATCTAGATCTGAGGGACTTGAGCTACACTACATATTATAGGTTGAGGTGAGGGAATGGTAGGTGAAGGATGACAAACCCCAGGTGGAGGTAGGTGAAGGATGACAAAACAGGTGGTCGCCCTGGAAAAACGCTGCACAAAACAGGTGGCCGCCCTGGAAAAACGCTGCACAAAACAGGTGGTCTCTCCAAGAAAATGCTGCGCAAAAAAAAGTCACTCCGAGGAAATGCTGCAATAAAAGGTGGTCGTTCTGAGAGAGACTCCTACTGTGCACTTCACAAAAATCTCCAAATTAAAAGAAATTATAGCAATAACGCTGAAGCAAGCAGAGCAGTTAGTCTAAAATATAGATGATAATGGTAGCGAAGTGTGTTCATGGCTTGGTTGATAGTGTCCTCAGCTCACGAGTGTCTGGGATCGATACCCGGCACGGGTGAAACGTTGGGCATGTTTCCTCACACCTGCTGCTCCTGTTTACGTAGCAGTAAGTAGGTACCTGGGTGTTAACTGACTATTGTGGGTCGTATCCTGAAATGCTTTGCATAACCAGGGGCTTTCTATATAGTACGCCAATAATGTCATCTAAGTCTCTAATAGTTCAAAACTAGTGAGCAT
This sequence comes from Cherax quadricarinatus, assembly GCF_038502225.1. Taxonomy (NCBI): domain Eukaryota; kingdom Metazoa; phylum Arthropoda; class Malacostraca; order Decapoda; family Parastacidae; genus Cherax; species Cherax quadricarinatus. The sequence goes on from NC_091357.1 coordinate 2,035,448, forward strand.
TTATGAATAAGGAATCTTGTAGGAGAAATGCCTCAGCAATGTAAGAAAAAATACTTCTTTTTGTTGGAGATTCTCAGATTCAATATATGGCCATACCATGGGTGGGGTTAGAACCCGCGATCATAGTCATTAAACTCAAGACCGACGTGAGTCATTTTGACGGCTTTGAGGGGACTTAAGCTAGAGTTCGTCACTGCCATGCTAGCGGGAGATTCGTCTGTAAAAACTTGTATTTGTGGTCACAGTGGTGCCTATGCTAACCTTCCTATGGTATAGAAATATACGTAGTTCGATGAATCTTATTGTAACTAACTGGCCCAGTGGTTTACGCACTGGCCTGGAGTTTTACGACTCCGATCGCGGGTTCTAACCCCACCTGTGGTATGGTTTGCTTGCAATTGTGTCATTACGATTTCGTGAGTCAACATATGGGTCGAGGTTTCTGTAATAGGGATAGGAAGGCAGAACAAAGGTGAGTTTCTCTGGAGCAGGTGTGGGTGATATAATTAGCAGTTTAGACAACTTCTTAAAAAGTAATGAGAACAGCCCCATTACTGGATGTTAGAAACAGAAGCGTTAAGAGCTGCTGGCCAGTTACCAGGTAACTGTTGATCTAATTAAGCCAAAGGAAGGGATCCCGATCATGTGCAGCATTTTGCCTAGAAGGGAAGTGGGCACTGAATGAATGTCTAGACCAACTGGGGTGAAGAGCTGGTTAAGAACGTGAAATCTCCTTCATAAACAACCAAAATAATTTCTACAGCGAACATAATGTGTTTGCTGTGAATGGGATGCGTCTCTCTAGTGCTGCAGGAGCGACCACATTGGTCAAGTCAGTCGGAGTCATTGCTAAATTGTCTAAGATTTAAATTGATAGAAGATAGAGGTAAGAATGTGGTAAATAAAGGGTTGCAGTGCTAGGGGGCACGTAAATAATTAACTTCCATAGTATTTATTAATCAAACAGCAGGCGCACTAGAAATTTAGCAGATTAATATATATATTGCAATCATTGAAATCTGGTTTAATCTTCAAAATAGGGAAATGCCTGCTGAATGCATATAAAAGGCTATAAATTATTCCAGACTGTCAAAAGAATGTGGAGAGACAATCTCATTTGATGTGGAAATAAATGGTATAAAATACAGACACAATCGAAAAATGAACATTAAAATGGTATAAAATACCGACAGGTTGTTAGGTAAGACACATATGCAACAGTTAGGTATCTTTATTTCGAAATAAAGATACCTAACTGTTGCATATGTGTCTTATCTAACAACCTGTCGGTATTTTATACCATTTTAATGTTCACTCTGTCAGGCACTGCAACACAAGGGTATCTTGGTACAGACCTGAAATCTACTTCGACAACCTCTACTAGTGAGAACGGCTGGATTTGAGAGGGACCTGACCTTCCAACGACAACATTCTTACCTCTACTAGTGGCCTACATCTCACCTCCTGGCGGTATATAAGGCTCCATCCTGTCACTTCAACTCCATATTGTTTCAGACTATGGAACAATACTCTTCTCCAGACTGAGGGACTGACCACCTCAAAACTTCAAGGGTGATGGACTGATTATATCGTCTTCAAGTATCTTCTGCTTCTATCAACTTTTCTGTACTCGACTGAAAAAGCCTACTGTGTAGGCAAAACGTTTCGAAATAAAGATACCTAACTGTTGCATATGTGTCTTACCTAACAATCGAAAAATAAACACATAAGCAGAGTAATGTGATCCTTTATTGACAACGTTTCGCCCACACAATGGACGTTACTAAGTCACAAACAGATCTACCTGGATGAAAGATACGTGAGTATTTATTGGATGGAGTCAGGTGGAGAATGCTGGGTAGGCTGGATCCGATCCTGCATATGACAATCTTCCGAGTAGGGTGATAGAGGCTAGGACCTTGGGCAGCTTTAAACGCGTAACTTTGTCAATAAGGAATCACATTATACTGCTTATGTGTTTGTTTTCATTTGCTGCATTTTCTCAAAGGGCATGGATAGCTAATCCTGGGAGTGACCAATATACCACCAAACCTTTAGGAAGAAATTTCTCACTCATTTAGAAATGAAAATGTAGCTTTAATGTGAGATTTTAACTTAAACGAAATCAATTGGACCAGTCTTTCATTTTTTTGAAATGGGCCAGGAGTGTTTTTTAAAACTGTTAGACCCAACCAGAGGAAATAAGGTGGATGCACTTGGTTCCAACAAAGCTAAGAACTTGGAGAAAGCATTCATAAATCACTTAGCTTTAATACCTCATGGAATTACCTAAATAACGATAACAAAGTTAACTTTTCCAATTTTAAGCTGCAGATTATATGGTACTCAGGAGTTACTAGAGAAATATAGACCGAGGATAACCTGACTAGGGACTATCATGAGGGGAAACCGGACAGAAGGTGGTGATGGTTGCCAATATGACACTTTGCAAAGGTTTGTGCAAGTTAGCCAAGTTGCATATATTCCTATTACCATCCAGGAGCCCCAAAGGCCTTTTATCCTGGGTGCAAAGGGAGCAAAATAAACACAACAGAAAAACTTTTTACTTATATTATCCTTCACCAAGTTAGAACAGAAGTATGTACACTACACTATGTACAACAATAGGTATTAGTGCACTCCAAGGTAAGCAAGGCAGAATAGAAGCCACTAGAGAGTAGACCGTGCTTCAACCAGCTCTAGAATGGGAATGACAAGGGCAGACAGGTGTGTGGTACCCACAACACCTCTGCAATTGCCAAAACCATCTTCTCATTGGCTGGAACCTGGGTACTGATTGAACGATGGGGCCCCATCGTTAACCCTTAGCACCTGGTTCGCTGGTTGGGGAGACAGTCTTTCAATGAGGGTGTGTGCATGCACCGAATAAAGGTTACGCACTCTTTGCATGCCACACTAACAAAGAATTTAGATCAGTCAGGAATGGATAAATAATAGACTAAATCATCTCTTTAGTAAAAAGGCATAAAGCCACTAGTGACGTGATACTCAAACAACTAGTCAGTTTGAAGCCAAATAAGTCAACGAACTTGAGTTGTTTTCAAGGGTTCCAAAGGAATGTAAGAAGAAACTTAGTAAACTATTAGCAAGTCTCTTGAGCAAACAATGGATAAATGGAAAAGAGCATATTTTCCTGTTTGATTCTCAGGTATAGTTCCAGCTCGGATCTTGTCCAGCGGCATATGTGATGACTTAATCACACATATATCAATCAGCCTAACCTCAATTGTGGAAAAGTTGTTGAACTAGATATTGCTGATGCAATTCTAAGCCACCTTGAAAAGTATATATAAATTAATCAACGAATCTCAGTACAGTTTTACAAGCGGGCATACTTGCCTTCTAAATATTTACACTAAAGTATTCGAGGTGGGAGACCAACTTAAAGAATACATTTATGTGAATGTAGATTTTAGTAGGGCATTTGATAAAGTTCCACAGAGGAGACTGCTAATATATCGGCACATGAAATAGGAGAAATTATCTCCTAGGCAGAGACATGGCTGACCAATAGGCAACACGGAGTTTACATTAATTTGGAGAAATCAGAACAGGGACTTGTTACGAAGGGTGTGCCACAGTGGTCAGTGTTCCTCTTGATGAGGGAAATAAATAGCAACATCAGCAAGTTTGCCGGTGACACTAAAAGATGCCTCTAAATAATTACCGATGCGGACACTAGAAGGCTATAGGATGATCTCGATAGTTTGATATTATGGTCATAAAAGTGGCAGATCCAGTTCAGTGCAAGTAAGTGAAAGGTTCTAGTCCAAGTAAAAGGAAATAAGTAATTCACTTAAAGACTAAACAATGTAGATCTTTGTCAAAGAGAATGTGAATAAAAGTTGTGGGAGCTATGACATGCATAAATTTTAAACCAAGATAACAGTGTTATCTGCCTCCCAGCCAGTAAACCGGGTGCTAAGGGTTAACGATCAGTAAGGTACCCGTCGTTAAATCAGTACCTTGGTTCATTGACCAATCACAGGCAAGCCCGCCAAAGCTGAAGCAACGTGGTTCACTTGCGGTAAGCATTGGTAGACTTGCCTGACTGTTGGTTGAGTACAGTGCACTCTGGCTTCTGCTTTGCCATGGTGCACACTGTTCCATCTGTACATAGTGTACATGTATATATCACCTGGTGAAGACAAATGTACTTTATAGTCTACTGTTAAGTTTTGTTTACTCCACATTCCCATTACGATCAGGTCTCCCAGACCATTCATACCTGTGTTCGTAATATCTTCAAATAAAGAAGCATATATAATAGATGTTCTCACGTTACAGTTCAGATTTCTTTATCTTTGGTTAGACCTCATATTACGCTGCTCATTTCTGGTCTCCATATAACAGGTTAGACATTAATTCTCTAAAAAATATACAGAGAATGATAACAGTTGATTCCATGTATTTGAACTCTTTCCTAGGGAAGCAGACTGAGTCCACTGAACTTGTACTCTTGGAAAGGCGTAGAATTAAGAGAGAGATAAATAAGGTGAACAAATGGAAAACAGGAATATCTTTTTTTTTTTTTTTTTGCAACAAGTCGGCCATCTCCCACCTAGGCAAGGTGACCCAAAAAGAAAGTAAATCCGCCCAAAAAATTACTTTCATCAATTCAACACTTTTACCTCATACATGATCACTGTCTCTGCAGAGGCGCTCACATACGACAGTTTAGAAGTCCCTCCAAACTGTCAATATAAAAGATTTTGGAAAGGATATTAGGAAATACCGGTTTGAAAGTGATGTGTAGACGAGTGGAACAAACTCAGTTTTGGATAGCTTTAAAAAATCAGGTTTAATGGGAACATGTGTGGGTGAGGGTAGGCGTGAGTTAGACCTGCCTAATATGGGTCAGCAAGCCTATTACAGTGTTGCTCTTTCATTATTGTCTTACGAAGCCTGTTACAACAATTATTTTTGCAGTGTTATTATAGTGGTTTCCTAGCAGTGTTACAAACTATGGCAAGTTAGTACTGCAATACTGTTGTGTTCTATCTGTGTTACAACACTGAGGAAGAAAATGTAACAAAGGAACAATATTTTATTGAAACAAACCAGTGTGCGGGAAGGGATTGAACTCTCGGCCAGAGAGTCCTAAAAATTCCAGGCCAGCGCGTTAAGCCACTGGGCAAGCTGGCTGTGATAAGATTCATCCAACTCCGTATTTTTATACATCATAGGGAGGTAAGCATGAGCCACCACTGTGACCACAAATGCAAATTTTAACAAATGAATCTCCGGCCAGCGTGGCAGTGACGAAGGTAAGTTGAACTATTCCTGTGAAAAAAATTATTACAGTCATTCCAAAAATTAAGTTTTTTTTACCAAGTTCTGCCTCAAAAATGGTTCCATTTCTACATCAAGTTCAGGATCAATATTTTCACTCATTAACTACGATAATAGTAATTACAATGACAGTATTAGTATTTTAATTAAAAAAAAAAAGATAAAATATTGAAGAGAGCTGAAATAAAATGCCTTAGCTTGAGCAGTACATGTAAGGAACTCTTTTTAATTTAATTTTGTAGGATGGGATGAGAAATAATATTTTCTGCTGGGTAATTTCTACACTAGTGACGCAGGTTTTCCTGCAGCTCTGGAGAAAACTCGCCAGCAACGCTAGAGAGTAAAATAAAATAGTGACCATTGGAAACTCAAGTCTATTGACTCTGGCATCGACATGCGCGGGGCGCTATGTTGACATGACATCATAGAAAGTATTCCACATAAAAATTTACTCATTCGTGAATTTAGGTTAACTATAAAGTTGTAAAGTACTATTATATATATATTATATATATATATATATATATATATATATATATATATATATATATATATATATATATATATATATATATTATATATATATATATAATTAAATGGATTGTGAGTCCCTCTTTTAGGTGTTCTCTGTGCTAGTGTTTGGACTAGTTTATCGTGCAAAAATTCAAAGAGTAGAGAGGAAAGCATCATCAGAGTCTAGAGAGTGTGGATAACAGCATCGTTGCCAGTGATATATTTCAAGAGATGGAGCCGCAGATGAGAGAAATGTAGCCATTCAGAGGGTGATCACAGCCAGAGCGAACGATAACAGGGAAGAAGTTGTGGGTAAGTCTGTTGGTGTGGGTGGGAAGGAGGATGCTGCTGGTGAGGGAGAGGGTGTTTGGGGGGGATGCTGTCAGTATTGGTGAGAGATGGAGACAAATGGTATAAAATACCCATACGATAGAATACAAATATAGACAAATTCAGAATATTATTCTTTATTGACAGCGTTTCGCCCACACAAAGGGCTTAGTCAAGTCTCATGCATGTTTACCCGTGAAGAAAAAAACGTGAGTCATTAGCCAACCCAAAAATTAAATTTAAACCATGGAACGGGTGAGGTTTGAACCCATGGCGAGCAAGTCGTAAAACTCCAGGTCAGCAGTTTTAACGACTCACTCGCCATGGGTTCAAACCCCACCTGTTCCGTTGCTTTACAATCGTGTTATTACGAGTTCGTGAGTCAACTTTAACATTCCTCACCTGACTCTTCACCTCACTATGCTCTCTCTGTACACATACATCATCTCTCTCCATCTGTTTATGACCTGATAAAGCCCACTAAGTGGGTGGAACTTTGTAAATAAAGAACAGCATCTTATTGCATTTCTGTCTATTCTTACATTGGTGAGAGATATGTTGGTCTGGGAGAGAATGAAGGGCTGGTGTGAGTGAGATTTAGTGATTTGTGTGTGTTGTTGGTGAGTTGGGTTAGAATTGTGTGTTGGCTGTTCACTGTGTTGATGTTGTAGGGGGAGTGGGTGGTTAAGGTGTGGGTAGATGGAGGTATCAGTGTATATGAGGTGGGTGGTTGGGGTGTCAGTGTACATAATGTGGATTTAGGGGCCAGAGGGGTCGATAAATGGGCAGTGTGTGTGTGTGTGTGTGTGTAAGAGGGTAGGATAGATAAGTGTATTAGCTCTGTTTGACTGTAATCCTACTGTTAGGATCTTTAGTTCTCTCTCGGGAGGGGCCATACATGGCGCCATCTAGTGAGGGAATTCTCTTAATTTATGTTTCGTCACGTGCCGTCTTTCCTCTTTACCCTTCGAGGTTTCTCTTCTCATATTTTATTTCTTCAGGGGAGGCGATTTTTGTCTCTTCACTTATTCTCGTTCTTAACCTGCCAAAGATACTTGTAACCCAGCCGGAGCCGGGCGGTAGTGACATCCAAGAATCTGCTTACTTTGTTGGGTGCACCATAGACGTGTGGCTCCTCCTGCCTGATAGAATTATGATAGATACATTGACTGGTGGCAATCTCTCTGAGTCTGAAGTCAATAAAATTCAGTTGAAGTTCTTTCCGTATTATTGTTCTCAAACTGCAAACTGACAAGCCAAGATTGTAATCTACCCCTCCTTGAAAGCATATAACTTAGGCAATTCATCAGTTCTATCATGCATCTGAAGACCAGTGTGAGATGGAACCCACAGCATGTGCACTCTGACTCCACTGTCCACAATCTTACCATACTTGTGTCTGGCTTCTGACACAAGCATGCCACAGTTTATACTTAATGAGTTGAGATCAGTTACAATTACAGTGTCAGCCTTAGATACATGGACGCATTTTAGTGCCAGGAGTATGGCAAACAGTTCTGTTTAAAGGGTAGAGGCCCAGTTATTGATGCGTGCTCCATTTTTTTATGAGGGCCATCACTCTGTACGACATCAGCACGACCAGCTGCACCAGTTGACTGGTGAACGGAACCATCAACATAAATAATTTATGTAAGAGTGTGCTGAGTGACTAAGTTATCAACACAGCTTAAGGCATTCTGTTTGGCTTCAAAGCGAAGCTTTGGTTGTGTTTTACGATGTATTTTGGAGGGAAATGGAGGGATGGTAGTTTGAAATGGGGTAATATCCCATGGAGTGGAGAAGTGCCGCTATTGCCGTACTTGATGGATCATGTAGCTGGTGTACGTGGAGGTCGGTTCCAGATTTTGTTTCGATCCATCTGGAGAGGTGTTCACTAGTGCTGAAGAAAGTTTGGAGGGCTTCTGTGCAGGGGTTTAAATGGGCTTATCTAAGCATATTGACCCCATTGAGGATATTTCTTTCAGTAACACGATCTCTGATGCTTGGAATACACATTCCCGCTCCTCCATTATTTCTGTTGCTTCCCTTATCACTTGATGTAACAAAGTTTCCGAAATTAACCAATAATCCTACATCATTATGCCTTCAACTAGTGTCCCCCAAACCCGCTATATCGCAGCACTGATAATTTACAATTCTATTGTTTCATGAGGAACCAATATATGATCCGAGAACTGGATTAAACAAAACATTAAAATACATAAAGTTGAAGGTCGAGTCATAAGTCTACGCTTAACTTGGGGCCTTCAAAACACTCTAATTACCCAACGCCAAAAGACGTTAATCACCACCACCAGATGTAGACCAAACGAAATGTAAACCTTGCTAGATGGACTCTTGTCACACCCTGCGTCATTATGTGCTGGAATGCGATAACATTCATGAATTCAGTGACAAATCACTCAGAAATGCTCAAGAAATGGCAAAGAATTTTATCCACAGTGGTATATTACAGACCATTCTGGAAAAATACTCTGACTTTTCTCATTGTAAATAAAGCATTACCGCGCGCGTGCGTGTGTGTGTGTGTGTGTGTGTGTGTGTGTGTGTGTGTGTGTGTGTGTGTGTGTGTGTGTGTGTGTACTCACCTAGTTGTGGTTGCAGGGGTCGATTCATAGCTCCTGGGTCCGCCTCTTCACTGCACCATGAGCTTTATCATACCTCTGCTTAAAGCTATGTATGGATCCTGCCTCCACTACATCGCTTCCTAAACTATTCCACTTCCTGACTACTCTTCGACTGAAGAAATACTTCCTAACATCCCTGTGATTCATCTGTGTCTTCAGCTTCCAACTGTGTCCCCTTTTTGCTGTGTCCAGTCTCTGAAACATGCTGTCTCTGTCCACCTTGTCAATTCTTCTCAGTATTTTATATGTCGTTATCGTGTCCCCCTGTTTCTCCTGTCCTCCAGTGTCGTCAGGTCGATTTCCCTTAACCTCTCCTAGTAGGACATACCTCTTAGCTCTGGGACTGGTCTTGTTGCAAACCTTTGCACTTTCTCTAGTTTCTTTACGTGCTTGGCTAGGTGTGGGTTCCAAACTGGTGCCGCATACTCCAGTGTGTGTGTGTTTGTGTGTGTGTGTTTGTGTGTGTGTATTTGTGTGTGTGCGCGTGTTTGTGTGTGTGTGTGTGTGTGTACTCACCTAGTTGTACTCACCTAGTTGAGGTTACAGGGGTCGAGTCCAAGCTCCTGGCCCCGCCTCTTCACTGGTCGCTACTAGGTCACTCTCCCTGAACCATGAGCTTTATCGTACCTCTGCTTAAAGCTATGTATGGATCCTGCCTCCACTACATCGCTTCCTAAACTATTCTACTTCCTGACTACTCTGTGGCTGAAGAAATACTTCCTAACATCCCTGTGATTCATCTGTGTCTTCAGCTTCCAACTGTGTCCCCGTGTTGCTGTGTCCAGTCTCTGGAACATCCTGTCTTTGTCCACCTTGTCAATTCCTCTCAGTATTTTGTAAGTCGTTATCATGTCCCCCCTATCTCTGTTGTCCTCCAGTGTCGTCAGGTTGATTTCCCTTAACCTCTCCTCGTAGGACATACCTCTTAGCTCTGGGACTGGTCTTGTTGCAAACCTTTGCACTTTCTCTAGTTTCTTTACGTGCTTGGCTAGGTGTGGGTTCCAAACTGGTGCCGCATACTCCAATATGGGCCTAACGTACACGGTGTACAGGGTCCTGAACGATTCCTTATTAAGATGTCGGAATGCTGTTCTGAGGTTTGCCAGGCGCCCATATGCTGCAGCAGTTATTTGGTTGATGTGCGCTTCAGGAGATGTAACTGGTGTTATACTCACCCCAAGATCTTTTTTCTTGAGTGAGGTTTGTAGTCTCTGGCCCCCTAGACTGTACTCCGTCTGCGGTCTTCTTTGCCCTTCCCAAATCTGCATGACTTTGCACTTGGTGGGATTGAACTCCAGGAGCCAATTGCTGGACCAGGTCTGCAGCCTGTCCAGATCCCTTTGTAGTTCTGCCTGGTCTTCGATCGAATGAATTCTTCTCATCAACTTCACGTCATCTGCAAACAGGGACACCTCAGAGTCTATGCCTTCCGTCATGTCGTTCACAAATACCAGAAACAGCACTGGTCCTAGGACTGACCCCTGTGGGACCCCGCTGGACACAGGTGCCCACTCTGTGTGTGTGTGTGTGTGTGTTCGTGCTTGTGTGTGTGTGTTTGTGTGTGTATTTATGTGTGTGTGTGTATGTGCGTGTTTGTGTATGTGTGTGTGTGTGACCCAATTCATATTTGCACTAATAACTCATTACAGTTGTGACCAGGTGTGGTCGTATGAATGACTCATTACTTCGTAATTTGTTCAAGATTGTGACCATGTGTAGACGTGTAGATGATTCATTACCTTTGTTACTTGGTCATTATTGTGACCAGATCTTCCTGAGTTCATTACCTTTGTAACATGCTCAGCTATCAAAACTTTGTGGCCCAGTCACTGGGCCCATTATGTACCTCTGTAATCTTTTCACTACCGCCCACAGGATGGGTATGGAGTACATGATAGATATTAAACTAATCAGAAAAAAAATTTAGAATCGATTATAGCCTATATAATTTGACTGAGTCTAAACGGATTCACAATAGGTTGTTCCTGCCTAATAAATTTAACCTACAAAAAAGCATGATAAAGAATATAATGTTGTTTATTTAGGTTGTTTTAGCTGGCTTTCAGTAGAGTACAACACGACAGACTGCTAAGGAAAGTGGAAATTCATGGTATCGGAAGAAATGTTCTAACATGCAGTGATATGCGAATGATGTCAATTCACAAGTGGCGTTCCACAGGGATCAGTTTTAAGGCCATTGTTCATAATTTACATTAATGACCTTCAAGCAGTACCCGACCTGAATAAATTCGCCGATAACACAAAAATAAGAACATAAGAACATAAGAATGTAGGAACACTGCAGAAGGCCTACTGGCCCATACGAGGCAGGTCCTTATCAAAACGACATCTACCTAAAGCCGAACAATAGATTCTGAGGAGGATACTATTGACTTTGGGAAGATTTGGGTAAAAGAGAGGCAGATGCGCATCAGTATGGACAAGAGCAATATACTAATCCTGAGGAATGAAAATAATTTTCCTAGTTATAAACTAGGTGATGTTTAGTTTAGTTATGTAGAGTTTGATCATCACAGAATGTGAAAGACTTGAGTTTTGGTAAGGGAGAAATGATTTATGGAAGGAGTATATGGTAAACAAGATTGAAAGCAATAGTGATGGTAGTAATACCGACAAAATATCATGTAATAAGACACGGATGCGACTAATAACAATTTGTGGCAACGTTTCGCTCTCCAGGAGCTGTCAAGCTTCGGAAGAGATTAAAAGTGGTGACAGAGTGCAAAAGCAGAGCTGATGAATAGGAGTGGCTTTATGAAGAAATTTTGCTGGGAATAAGCAAGTTTTAGCATGTCAGTAAGATGAGAAGTCTTAACAAACAAATGGATATTATAGTTAAAACCAAGAGGGAATCCATCAGATGGAGAAGTGGAGGTGCTAGGAAGAGGACGGGAATATTTTAAAAAATTGTTGAATGTTAACGAAAAGGGAGGCTATGATTTATTGGATTAGACAGGGAGGTATAACATCTTTTAGGAGCAAGGAAAAACCAGATGTGAGTGGGAAGTGCTTGAGGCATTACATAGAACGAAAGCTAATAAAGCAGCTAGGTTGGTTGAATGAAAAAGAAATGCTAAAAGCAGGATGGGATATATTATTGGAGTGCTTGGTGTATTTGTTCAATGCATGCATGAAATGGAGGGGAAGACACCTAGGGATAATAATAGCAAGCATATTCCCTTTCTGTAGGAATATAGGGTAAAAGAGTGTAAGAATAATAGTTGAATAAGCCTGCTGGGAATTCCAGGTAAATTTTTTTTTTTTTTGCCGGTATTCTCCCGGCCCGGGTCTTTTCCAAGTAGTGGTGACCCGGCCTTGGCTCCCTATCTGGGGAGTATCTCGAGACTTAAGTCCCCCATGGGAGGAGGTACAAGTACCCCCTCATCTTTTCCAGGTAAATTGTTTGCTAAAGTTGTTAATGAATTATAAGTAAGACAGAGAAGGATTACAGGAAATAGTGAAGCTTTAGGAAGGGTAGGGGATGTGTAGACCTAGTGTTCACATTTAAGTGCATAAGTGAATAATACGTACATAGACGTAAGGAGCTTTTCAATGTATTTACAGATTTAATAAAGGCATATGATAGTGGATAGGGAAGCAATGTAGCAGATGTTGCAGATGTATTTAATACATAGTAGGTGATTTAAAGCAAGTCGTTATAAAACAAGAGTTAAACCATATCACGGACGGGGATAGAACCCGCGGTCAAAGAGTCTCAAAACTCCAGACCGTCGCGTTAGCCACTAGACCAGCTAGCCACAATAAGATTCATCCAACTAGGTATATTTCTACACCATAGGAAGGTTAGCACAGGCACCTCTGTGACCACAAATGCAAGTTTTTTACAGACGAATCTCCAGCTAGCGTGGCCGTGACGAACTCTAGCTCAAGTCCCCTCAAAGCCGTCAACATGACTCGCGAAATCGTAATGACACGATTGCAAACAAACCGTACCACGGACGGGGATAGAACCCGCGATCAGAGAGTCTCAAGTGGTGCCTATGCTAATCTTCCTGTGGTGTAGAAATATACCTAGTTGGATGAATCTTATTGTGGCTAGCTGGTCCAGTGGCTAACGCGACGGTCTGGAATTTTGAGACTCTCTGATCGAGGGTTCTATCCCCGTCCGTGGTATGGTTTGTTTGCAATCGTGTCATTACGATTTCGTGAGTCAAAACAAGAGTTATTTCTGATTTAAAGAGTTGAAAATGATAAATGGACTCCTGATTAAATTCTTTCCTCTGTGTTCAGATGCGCTGTCAGGGCTTTAACAAATCAGAGACAAAATAATTCACGTGTCAGTATGTCTACTATAGGCAGTGACTTTCTACAATAATTTGCTTGATAAGAAATAACGGGAAGACGCTCTGAAAACATTAATATGAATAAAACGACCATCAGTATCTCTTTTTTAAAGTAACAGCCTCGTCAGTGCTAGGTGTTGTCTTGAAAATGTTTATTTTCTTAATGTGATTTTATGAAGACAGTGTCTTAAAACATATTTAAGATTAAAGGATATACTGTACTAGCTTCCTGAGGGAAGACTGTCCGTTGATGTAGCCTACTGTCGAAACTAAGCTTTATTTCGTAAGTGAAAAATTTTAGTGATTTTGTTAGCTTAGTCCTCTGGTAATGGCGTTGCATTTTTTTTTTCGATTCATCTCCTAATCAGCTCTAGAGATAGCAACATTAAATGACAGAAAGCCTTTTATTTTTGTGACAGAATTTTACCGGTCATAAAAGCCCTTATGTAGAGCAGAGTTGCTAACGTTCACATCGACGTCCATTTACTGAACACGTCAGTGGTCGTATTTTCATAACTGGACTAACAGTGACAACATTACTGACGGTGTTTTCGACAAGGCGAGGAAGCTACTCAGTGACTAGACTTCAGTGGATCTCGATGTGGAGGTGGCACTTCGAAGTGACCAGAGCGACACAAGAAGACGAAATAAGAAAATTTCATTCATTCTCCCTTATTAAACGATCTGTCATTGTCAAGATGACGATGATAGCAGTTGATGATGAAATCAGCAGATAACGATAGCTGCTGATGAAAGTAAATGTGAGGTGTAAATGATGAAAGTAACTGATGCTGTTAATAGATAATGAAAGTAGCAGATACTGATGGTCATTCATGAATATAGCAGGTGACAAGAGTAGACGATAGTCTTGTCTATTCTATCAGGGTCCATTTTCTTTGATCCTTTCGAACGGAAACAGTTCAAGTGTTAATTGCTCTGGAAAGAGGAAGATTCCACATTACCCGACATTTTTGGTAAACACGTCTTACTGCAAGATAAATGTTCGGATTGGAACTGCTTTACTAAAATAATTTGACATAAAACTGATTTCCTTAGTAAAGACAGTTTTCAAAGTTGATGGAAATCGATGTAAAAATCAGTGATTTCTTCCTCTGTTCACGGCCTACCACAGGACCCATTGAGAATTAGCCTAAGCCTAGAGACGTGATTCATTGGTTTCTTGCAGTTTAAGCACTTTTTGCTTTATTTTTTTTATATTCTCCGAGGTACCTGAAGGGACCTGGAGGTACCTAGAGGTACCTGGAGGACATGTGGGAGAGACTTTTAACCTGGTGTATATATGTTCATTGTATTTTAAACGTGTGTTATTTAGGCCTGGTAAGATTAGATTAGATTTTATTCGGATTTTTAACCCCCGAGAGTTAGCCACCCAGGGTAACCCAAGAAAGTCTATCTTATTTTCATTGGGGTCCTTAAATATTGTCCCCAGGATGCATCCCAAACCAGTCAACTAACACTAGGGTACCAACTTGTGTGCTAGGTGAACGGTATTAGCAGGTGTAAGGAAACGCCCAATGTTTCCACCCGGCCGGAGATTGAACCCCGGACACTGTGAGGCGAGATGGTTGTCTACCAGGACACGTGTACTCACCTATTTGTGGTTGCATGGGTCGATACTTAGCTCCTGTGTTATACTATCACTGACTATCCAATACAACATCATTCAACAACAGTTACCATCATCCAATACTGAAACCTTACCATCTAAGACAACCATCCCACAACAGCGACTACCTTCCACCACCCACAACCACCATCCACACCTCTTCCGATTACACCTACCACACTACCACCACCCACAGTCATATCCAACAACATCCGCTACATACTACATTCAACAACCACAATCTCTGCACCAACTACCTTCAATCTCCCCGCCACTACTCCCAGCAGAACCCAACTCCTTGAATTATTCTCTTTGGGCACGGAAAATCAAAATCATGTGACTGCATTTTGAGGACGTGATCAAACACCGGCCACAGTTTACACTGTCGCCAAGTCGAGAAGAAGAGCTGTATATTGCCCTTAAATATTTCTTTGATGTGCTCTATTTAAATAAAAATATTCCGGGTTGCTCTTGCAGCATACGTGTATATTTTATATTATAACAGAACTTGGAATTATTTATTTGTTGAGCTTAATTTTGCTAGTCATGGGATTTTATATTAAGCCGGATAAGAGTGAGGCAATTGTGAGGATCTGGACGACAGGTGTGAGGAAAGCGTCAGCCAGTTTCACGCAGGTGTGAAGAAAGCGTCAGTCACGTTCACACAGGTGTGAGACAGGTGTGAGGCAGGTGTGAGGAAACCCTCAGCTAGGTTCACGCAAGTGTGAGACAGGTTTGAGGAACATGAGAGGCGTGACTTTGGAGTGGAAATCTCGGAGATTTTCCTAACGTACGTTTAAAACCTTTCCCCATTTAGGGCGGGGGGTTAGGGAGGAGAGACGATACCTAAGATGGGGGTTCCATAGTTTTGTTCCTACTTAATTTATAAGTCTTGGCTTAGTAACTAGGTCTCCACAGGCTACTTCTGTAGCCTGTGGAGCATTTGGTCGACAACCCACGCTGAACTTGTCAACCATGAGTTCTGTGGTTGTCTGACTTTTAGTAAGGAGGGCAGGTGGCTGAGTTTATGGGAAAACTCTAGTTTATGGGAAACTCTAGCCTTCCAGACTCTCCTGATTAATAAGCTGAGACAGGATATTTCAGAGATGGGACACAACAACCACAAGGGGACACAAATGGAAGCTGAAGACTCAGATGAGTCACATTGATGTTAGGGAGTATTTCTTCAGTCAGGAAGTGGAACAACCTGGAGAGTGATGTAATGGATGTAGGATCCATACATGGCTTTAAGAAGAGATACGATATAGCTCATTGAAGAGTGAGAGAGTATATGTAGTAGCGAGCAGCAAAGAGGCACGGCCAGAGCAATGAATCGGACTACAACCACAAAAGGTAAGTGCGTGCACACATACACATACACACACACACACACACACACACACACACACACACACACACACACACACACACACACACACACACATTTCAGAATGGGGTTTAAGATATATTTCTCTTTTTTTTCTCCAAAACTACTGTTAGACTTGAATTTATCTTCGTACAAAGTTATAATATATATAAATATATATAAATATATATATATATGTCGTGCCGAATAGGCAGAACTTGCGATCTTGGCTTAAATAGCAACGTTCATCTTGCCATATAGGACAAGCGAAAATTTGTGTATGCAATAATTTCGCCAAAATCATTCTGAACCTAATGAAAAAATATATTTCACTGTGTTTGTTAAGTATTAAATTACTGTAAACGTATTTAAAATATATTTAGTTGGGTTAGGCTAAAATAAATTGCGCTTAATAAAACCATACCCCGGCCGGGATTGAACCCGTGGTCAGAGAGTCTCAAAACTCCAGACCGTCGCGTTATTACGATTTCGTGAGTCAGTTAAATTGCGCTTGTTATTATAAGGTTAGGTAAGTTTCATAAGATTCTTTTGGTGCAAAATTAAAAATTTTTACATTAACATTAATGAAAAAAAATATATCTTTAAACGTATAAGAGAAAATTTTAGAAAGGACTTAATTTTAAATGAGTTCTTGCTAATTGACCAGTTGTACATATTCGGCACGACATATATATATATATATATATATATATATATATATATATATATATATATATATATATATATATATATATATATATATGTGTGTGCAAAACAACCACTCTGAAAGAATAGAGAAATTCCAAGCGCTTTCGTGACTACTCACATTATCAAGGAACTATTCTTTCAGAGTGGTTGTTTTGCATATTCTGAAATCACCTGTTTAC
This sequence comes from Cherax quadricarinatus, assembly GCF_038502225.1. Lineage (NCBI taxonomy): Eukaryota > Metazoa > Arthropoda > Malacostraca > Decapoda > Parastacidae > Cherax > Cherax quadricarinatus. The sequence goes on from NC_091357.1 coordinate 2,052,457, forward strand.
TGTGATCTTATTGCATATATATATATATAGGGAGGTACCACCTCTATAGCTGGAATGGGGACCCTCATCCTCAGAGAAGACAATGAACGTACCTCAGGGAAAACTCAAGGTTCTCCCCGGAGCTGTTTGAATATTTTCTTCTCCTACCACCCCCTATATTTGATATTCTATGGGAAAATTTATTAATAGACAGAATACATTTACAAAAAACACAAACATGAACACAATGGTACAATATATTAAAGATTATGAATTTCCTCCAGCTCCTCCAAAGCTGGACGCGAGCCAAGTGTACAGCAAGCATTTTCCCTCTGGATGGCCACGCTGAGGAGCTGGAACATGAAAATGGCTGCCCTTGGGTCCCTGGTGGTGTCGATGAGTCTGGAGCCCAATTCTTAAAGGAAACGTGTGGCATTTTTCCCCATGATCCCAAGGTCTCTGATCCCACTGGGACAAATTGATACTGTTGGCTTATGTCCCTGTACTTGCTGATCTTGTACTCCTCCCTGTGGTCAGCAGCTCCTCCCTGTCGCCCGACACTATGACGGATATAGGTGTCAGCCAGTGTGGACACACAGGTATAGTCCCATGCTAAGAGCTTGCCATTCTTTCAAGGATAGATGGTGATCCCATCTGGACAGTTTGCTGGGTTGTGGGTTTTGTTGGCTGTTTGTGATCGGGGCTCCCTCTCGGCTGGGCATCCAGCTGTAGCCCTTGGTTTTGGAACAGCTAAGACCATGTAGACCATATTGGTCAGTTTGCGCTTTTCCGCAAATACACGTATATTCCATGTGAATTGGGGCAGCGAGGCGCAGAGCCACTGCTATACAGAGGGTCTTAGGGTCGAGGCGTGTTCCCATTGCCGATATGGGAACTGTTTGGAGGAAGTCCCCGGAGTGATGTGCGCTCACAGCCTGGAGATGGGCAGTCTCTCTGTCTGATGTTACAGCCCTGAGCATGCTGGCAAGCACCTTTTCAGTGATCGGGCCATCCCAGCTTGACCGTTAGCCAGTGCTGCACCATAGTCGTGGAGAATCTCCACGACTACGGTGCTCTTTGCACCTACTGCTAGGCTGAGGGACTGATCACCTCATCTTCTGTACATAGTTCCACTGTCTTCAAGTTATGTTCTGGAATTTGTATTGATAAAGCCATTGGATGGCGAAACGTCTACAATAAAGATACCCAGATGTTGCACATGTGTCTTAATTTCATCTTGTCGGTATTGTATACCATTCTTGTATGTCCTGTAGTTGGCATTTCCGGGTGGGTGTTTGTCGCCCTAGAGGGGAGACGGATGAGGTTGTCATCCCTCGGGAATGCATTTATTGCCCTAATAACTGTTGCTAGTGACTTGTCCCTCCTTGGTGGGACAGCCAAACAGGCATTGCCAAAAAGCAGGAGGTTGTGCCAGGATCTGTTGTTTGAAGGAGTATCGTTGACTTTCTTCAGAAGGTCAGTGAATTTGCTAGCGGCTTGAGGCTAGGCTGCTTTGGGAATGTGTGTCAGAGTCCTGGTGGATGTTAATTTGATTGCAGATTTGAGGTAGTTTGTAGAGGTGAAGTCACGGTAGCTGTCAATGCTGTCTGCTGGGAGGGGCTGTCGGGTGTTCTTATTTGGAGCTCTCCTGGAGCCTAGACATCCATTGTGAGCACGAATGTTGGCAGATAAAGGATTGAGTGCACATTCCCTGTAACACACCCGGCAGATGCCTCGTGAACGACGGCTTTGGCTGTCATGAAGATTCCTGGGAACCCTGGACTTCTTGTGACATTGCTTACATCGTGGGAGTGGGAGGGCACCAGCTGTGGGGTACTGGGTGAAGGACAGCATGGATGCATGGGGGATGAGGGTGGAGGAGTAGCGAGCGGCAGAGCTAGTAATTGGTGGGGCACTAAACGGCAACACCTTTGGTCAGGAAGTCAGTGGGCCTATGCCAGGATGAGGGGAGGGGATCAAGGATGGAGGGAGGGGGGAGTGGCCCTGTGTGTTCACTAAAGATGCACATCACTGGCTAACTTTTGCTAATTGTTATACACTTATTATTCCATTTAGAAATAAACCCTAGCCATTTGGCACACTAATCACCACACTCTCACTATTAACCAAGGTGGTGTTCTGTTCAGCATCCAATGACGGTGTCGTGAGTGACCACTTCCACCCCCGACCCCGGCCAGACACAGAGGTAAACAAAACCTCCTCCACACCACTGCTGGCAGGATCCCCTCTATGCCCCCCACTACTCCCCAAATCCCAACATGCACACTGCACTTTCACTGATATAGAAGCAACGGTCTGATGCAGAGGATTGTCACAGCTGTAATCTCCAGTGGATACTCACGATGATGTCTGCCGAAACTGGCCCTTATAAACCATGTTGGTTCTTGGTTTGCACACAAAATGTATGGAGCACCACAAACTGTCTCCCTCCTCATCGGCAAGCGTGTATGTATATATATATATATATATATATATATATATATATATATATATATATATATATATATATATATATATATATGTTATCAAGAAGGAACACAGGAAAACACGAATTTTTTTTATTGATGCTAATTTACACACACAGCACGAGCTTAGTACTGCATCTTGGATATATTTCTTTTACTGGTGAAATGAGGCAGATGTGAGGCAAATTTGAGACAGGTGAGAGGCAGGTATGAGGCATGATGAAAAAAGTGAATAACAGGTGTGAGGCAGTAATAAGGCAGTGTGAGGAGGTGGAAGGCAAGCATGAGGCAGTTGTGAAGCAGTTGTGAAGTATGTGTAAGGCAGGGAAGGTGTGACACTAGTGTGAAGCAAGCGGGAGGAAAATATTACATTGGTTAAATAGTAAGTATAGAATGATTATACATTTTTTATTGCAAAGTATAAAGACCCACGTCCCCCCCCCTCATCCCCCAACTCAAAACATAAAGTTAAAACACACACATGTACACACGTGAACCACGCACATGCTCATGTGCACAGGTTGAGGCATACAGGTGTTTACAAATGCATCCAGGCACACAAGTGCTCTGGGTACAAATAAATTCAAAGTTTTTCATTTGCACCTCTGTGCAGGAATGTACAGTGGTGCACAAATACACATGAATGCTCATAAATTTATATTGTAGGGTGTGTCAAAGTATCAGAATTGGCGGGTAACGGAAAAGTTTACGGTAGCGGTATCGTTGAAGAAACTGCCGATACCAGCCGATATTTTAAAATGTTACATGTGTGCTTCAAAATAAAAAAATTAATACAGTTTGATGATTGTAAGAGTTACACATGATGGAAGGAAGGAAGGAAGCACTAGAAATGATATGATAATATTCAAAGTATTGTGAGGAACTGACAGACCGGATAGTGAGAGATGGCTGAAGAGACGGGAAAAAGGAACACGAGGTCTCAATTGGAAGTTAAAAACAGCTGATTCATAAGGATGCTATGAAGTATTTCTTCAGTCTTAGAGTATCCAGAAGGGGAACGATCTGAACAGAGGTGCGGTAGAAGTAGGATCCATATACAGCTTCATGAGGTACGATAAGGCTCTTGAAGCCAGGGCAAAGAAGAACCCAGGAGCGACTAGCGAAGAGGCGGGGTTAGGAGCTGAAACACACAAACACACACGCATCTCAAACACATTTACTTATAAACATTCGGTATTAATTAAGACAGCAGAAACAGGAGGAGTGGCACTGTTAGTTAGATATAAATAGTTTTAAAAAGGTGAGAGGAAGAAACAGACTATTGGAAAACGATTTCATAGTGTGCTTAGTTAAGACTTTGACATACAACCCGCCACCTAGTCATAGGAGACCGGGTGAGGAATGTAAACACAACCGATCAATGGTTGACGTCATGGAAAAACCTGCCAGGAGTGAATTTAAGGGTAAAGCGAAGTTTACCCTTAAATGGGAGATTTCAGCCATAGCAAAATATACTGGAAGAACTGAGACTCACATGGGGGACTGGAAACGTTAATGAAGGTGATCAGAAAATTAACTTGGAGTCAGCACGTTAAGAACATGACGAGAGAGAGAGAGAGAGTAGATGAAGTGCCAGTAAGACAGGACCCAGTATTTACCGAAAGTATATCTGATGTAGGTGAGATATAATATGAGCTCTCTGGGCGCTAGTGATCATGCGATCCTCGACTTAGAGAACCAGCTGGAAAGTCAGACTTTAGTTGGGGGGCTTTGAGGTGTTGAGATAGTTCCTGAATGAAGTGGAATGAGACAGTAATTGGATGTTAAATTAGTGGATGAGATGAACGAAGCTGGAAAATGCAAGGAATCTAAGACCTTCATACCAAGAAGATGCAGAAACAACCAGACATGCTAGGAGGCCAAAAAAGAAAATGAAAAAGTATGAGTGGGAAAAAATGCAGAAAGAAAAGAACTGATGAGAATAGAAAAGTGAGTAGATTGGACAGGAACGAATATGCTAGAGTGTGAAGTGAGGCTGAGGCAATTTGAGTGGCAAATCAAGCATTGCCAGTCTGAACTGAAACTTCTTCAAATCGACACCAAGAAGAAAGACTACAGTACAGGGGTAGGATCAATATGATTGGAAACAGGGTATTGACTAGGATGACAGAGGCTGTAAATTTTACTCAAAGAGAAAGACCTATGAGTGAGTATAATGCCAGAGGCTCACATCAGCTAAATAACTTCTGCAGCCAATGCTAGTTTGGCAAATCTAAGAGTAACCTTCAGGAATCTCGACAGAGTCATTGAGGGTCTTTTATGCAACATGTGTTAGGCCCATTTTGAAGTAAGCACCACCAGTACGGAACTCACATCAGAATAATCATGCTAGTTAAGTAACTGGAGAACATGCAAGTATACATTAAGACTTGTTCCAGAGTTAGGGAGCATGTGGTACGCGAGAGGCTAACGGAACTGTACCTAACGACATTGGAGGACAAACGACCTAGGGAGTACAAGATAGCATACAAAATACTCAAGGAGAATTGATAAGGTTGACAAGAATAAGCACTTTGAGAGGCGAGAAACGGGAATTCTGGGACACAGCTCGAAGATAAGTTCACAGATGAGCCACGGGGATGTAAGGAAGTATTTATTCGTCAGGAAGTGTAATAATTTTGGTGAGGGGAAAAAGTGTTTAAGAACAGGTACCATAGGGCTTATGAGGCTAAGATGGGGCGAATCTGAAGAGTGGCAAGTTGTGGCAGGGGTGGGATCTGAGAATAGAGCCCCTGCACACTCAAATAGGTGAGCGTGCTCACAGACACACACACACACACACACACACACACACACACACACACACACACACACACACACACACACACACACACACAAATATCTGCAGCCAATGCTCGTTTGGCAAACCTAAGAGTAACCTTCAGGAATCTCAGGAGTCACACGCCATTTAAGATGATCAGAAGAGTGGTAAAGTACCTGAATGGCAGTGATTTTCATAAAAGGTAACCAGCATCGGTTTAAAGGTAGTAAATCCTGTCTTACTAACCTACTAAAGATCTATAAGAGAAGAGAAGGGGGTGAGAGGGATTGGTAGGAAGAGATGCCGTTATGGTGAATTGACAAGCGGACTTCTGCAAGGATCAGTACTGTTTCTGATGTATGTGAATGACGTACCAGATGAGACTGGGAGATGTGTCACTGTTTTCCGACGGTGTAAAACTAACGAGGACAAGGAAAGGCTATAAATGGATCTGGACAAACTGCAGAATTTGCCAAATAAGTTCATACTTGAAGTTAACACCAGCAAATGCAATGTTATGAAGATTGGGAAGGAGCAAGAAGACCAGACACAGAGTCGAAAGACAGACTTCAGCCCCAAAGAGAAAGACCAAGTGCCAAATGTATCACTGGAGGCACATATCGACCGGATAACTTTTTCAACCAATTCTCGTATGGCAAATCTAAGAGAAGCAGTCAAGGCCCATTCAGGCCCATATTAGAATACTCATCACTAACATGGAACCAACACCTGATAAATCATGTAAAGAAACTGGAGAACGTGCAGAGGTATAAAACTAGACTGGTCTCAGAGTTAATGGGTATACACCTAAGAGAAGAGGCTAAATTAAATGAACCTGATGCCATTATAAGAAAACTGAACAAGGGGAGACATGATAGCACTGCCCAAAATACTCAGGAGAATTTATAGGGAAGACAGAGATACATTGTTTGGGAGTCGAGAAACAGGTACATGTGAGGCATAGTTGGAAGCTAAAGCTCTAGATATTTCAGAGAGATATCAGGAAGTATTTCTTCAGCCTCAAGGCGGTCAGGAAGTGGAATGACTTTGACAACAGGCAAGACAGGGCCTACGGGCTTGGGGGCGTTGTTCTGGCAAATGGAAAATTGAGAGGCAAGACCAGGAACTAAGACTCGACCCCTGCAACCCAATATAAGTACAGTATACAAAGTCACATGTGGCTCAGCGAGAACTTTCAGAAAACTGTGTTTTCACCAATGCCATTACTAGGATCCCACACAGCATCGCACATCACCAATATTATACAAGAAACAATGAATGAATTCAACCTACCAACTTTCAAAATTCATTTGAAAGCACAAGTATCAATTTCCATTGATTGCAATAAAGCAATTTTTTCATATATCAAACTGTGCCCTTTATAATACAACTTTTACTCGCAAATGATTACCAATTATATCTTGTTAGGTAAGACACATATGCAACAGTTAGGTATCTTTATTTCGAAACGTTTCGCCTACACAGTAGGCTTCTTCAGTCGAGTACAGAAAAGTTGATAGGAGCAGAAGATTACATCGTCTTCAAGTATCTTCTGCTCCTATCAACTTTTCTGTACTCGACTGAAGAAGCCTACTGTGTAGGCGAAATGTTTCGAAATAAAGATACCTAACTGTTGCATATGTGTCTTACCTAACAATCTGTCGGTATTTTATACCATTTTTATGTTCAATTATATCTTCGTCTGATTAAAAAAATACATAGATATTACCGCATTTTTCATCAGTTTTCATCAGTTTTTCATCAGTGTTATTAATTAGGTACCCTTGGTGAGGGGTACCTAATAAATAACATTGTGATATAGACGAAATTAAGTTATTTGATATTTAAACTTCCTGGCATATTTAATACCTACTAAGCATGGTTATGATAATAGTGAAAACGGAAATATAGGACGTGTATGGGTATTGGCCGATAATTGGATATCGGTTTCGGTATCGGCAAACATATTGGTATCGTCCCATCCATAATATACTGATACACCAAAATTCATAAGCTTGCACATAAATACTGAAGACACACACATTCTCATAGGTGCACACAAATGTGCAATGGTGCACATAGATGCACACAGTTTAATATAATTAGGTACGTGTGAAAATAAATTTATTTGGGTTGACGTGAGGATGTTCACATAGATGTACATGGATCACATAGATGCACACGTGCACATAAAGGTACACAGGTGCTCATAAATGCTCACGGGTGCACACAAATGCATACGGGCGCACACTGATGTACGTGAATGTATGGACATGCATAGAGATGCACGAAAGATTAGGTTGATATACAAGTAAACATGTGCTCTGACATGCGCTCATGAGCACTTACATGTTCACTCATGTATACATGCATGTATCAGAGCTGCAGCACCAGCAGCAGCACCGCCAGCACCACCACCCAGCACCACCACCAACGTCATCAGTACCAGTAAAAGCGCCACAACACATAACATCGCTAACACATTACCCACTGTTACCACCATTACCATCGTCACTACCCCATCCATTATCACCACTACCCCATTAATTACCAACGTCACTATCCAATCCATTACCAACGTCACTACCCAATCCATTATCATCGCCACTACCCCATCCATTACTATCACCACTACATCCATTACCAACGTCACTACCCCATCCATTACCATCACCACTACCCCTATCCATTACCAACGTCACTCTCGTTTACTCTCCAACACCTTCAACTCCACTACCACTGCTGTTACCATCACTTCACTACCTCCACCACCATCCTGGTGTGTGGATCAGTGGTCTTAATATAATAAACAGTTGGTTAAAACTAAAAGATGGATAACCTAAACTTTAAGTCACTGCAGAGAAAAGTATTCCAGTAATGCAAAACCCCAGCCCTCTGAACGTGAAATGAATAGTGCACAGTGCGTCACTAGCTTCTAATGTAATTAAATAAATATTAGCATTCAAGATTTGAAGAGATTCAAGAGAGATATTCACAAATTATCACATAAACACTATCAAAATTTCTGTAAATGGAAAATTAATACAATCTCAATCAAAAACGAAGTCATATCTTCCACTATACAATACCTGCTTTCGAAAACAAACTGATGAGGTATTCTGTTATCTCAGAGAAACCAATGTTCTTAAATATACAGACGTAGAAGTAGAGAACAGGATGAGGTTGGAGCCATCTCTCTCTCTCTCTCTCTCTCTCTCTCTCTCTCTCTCTCTCTCTCTCTCTCTCTCTCTCGCTCTCTCGCTCTTTTTTTTTTTTTTTTTACACAGGGTTTGACAAGGTTAAGGATCCCTAGCTTTATTGACAGCTATTTAAAGGTTAAGGATTCCTAACTTTATTGGCAAGCTAAGAGCTGTTACCTAGATCAGCTCATTTGAAAGCATTTTTATTGTTATGAGACATACAAGTAGGGAACAGGATGAAGTTGGAGCCATCTGTGGGCCAGCATTTTCATTTGATCAACTGACTTTATCTCTCTCTCTCTCTCTCTCTCTCTCTCTCTCTCTCTCTCTCTCTCTCTCTCTCTCTCTCTCTCTCATGTACATGTAAATAAAATATAAAGGCGCCCAGAATGTTTATTTTCAGGTTATTGTTGAAATTTAAAGTCAAGTGAATTGAAACTCGCACAGTTTTTCACATTAGTACCAATATTATCATCTCCTAAGTTTATTCCATATAAATAAGCAAATATGGACCAGTAAAGGTTAAAATCAATCTGAACTTTTCTCTAAGTAATGTTTATCAACTTGTCAGCTGCATAAATGGCACACAATTTGTTTCCGGTGATGTTGAGGGCACACACATGTACACATAAAGGCAGATTATGTAGCTTTAACATTGTGCAGGTTTAACATTATGCAGGTTTAACATTATGTGGGTTTAACATTATGTGGGTTTAACATTATGTGGGTTTAACATTATGTAGGTTTAACATTATGTAGGTTTAACATTATGTAGGTTTAACATTATGTAGGTTTAACATTATGTAGGTCTAACATTATGTAGGTTTAACATTATGTAGGTTTAACATTATGTAGGTTTAACATTATGTAGGTTTAACATTATGTAGGTTTAACATTATGTAGGTTTAACATTATGTAGGTTTAACATTATGTAGGTGTAAGATTATGTAGGTGTAACATTATGTAGGTGTAACATTATGTAGGTGTAACATTATGTAGGTTTAACATTATGTAGGTTTAATATTTTGTAGGTTTAGCATTATGTAGGCTTAACATTATGTAGATTTAACATTATGTAGGTTTAACATTATGTAGGTTTAACATTATGTAGGCTTAACATTATGTAGGCTTAACATTATGTAGGCTTAACATTATGTAGGTTTAACATTATGTAAGTTTAACATTGTGTAGGTTTAACATTATGTAGGTTTAACAATATGTAGGCTTAACATTATGTAGGCTTAACATTATATAGGTTTAACATTATGTAAGTTTAACATTATGTAGGTTTAACATTATGTAAGTTTAACATTATGTAGGTTTAACATTATGTAGGTTTAACAATATGTAGGCTTAACATTATGTAAGTTTAACATAATGTAGGTTTAAAATAATGTAGGTTTAAAATAATGTAGGTTTAACATTATGTAAGTTTAACATTATGTAGGTTTAAACAATCTTCGTTTATTTCAGACACAACATTGAATAAAATATTGCCACATTAAAACCTTCTCAAGGTAAACCCAAGACGACGCTTCCTTGGAGAGAAACACATCAGCACTACAAGTTACAAGCCGACCAGAAGAACCATTGAGAATCCAACAATGTTCCATTTCATGGGATAAAACAGCCAGTGAAGCTTGATGCTGCTCTGAACGGTTTCATTTTAATCAGGGGTAAAGCCCTAAACACGTAGGGGGTTATGTGGAATGGGAAGCTTTCAGCTTCGATCCAAAAATGAAGAGGATATATCCAGTCCCTTAGATCAAGAGCCTCCATCAGCGTCACTGAATAAAGCATTAATGATGAATAATTCTCTGTCACTTCCTGATTAAAAGTTGCAAAATGGCACCTGAAACATAACATAAATAAGGAACACTGTATCAGGCCTACTGGCCCATGCAAGGCAAGTCCAATTCTCCTACTAGCTTAAGCCAATGCCTTAGCCGTTTCGCCTACTGTGTAGGCGAAACGTTTCATAATAAAGATACCTAACTGTTGCATATGTGTCTTACCTAACAACCTGTCGGTATTTTATACCATTTTAATGTTCAACATGTCAGGTAAGTTCACTTAGTCAGGTCCAACTCACACCCACTCAAGTATTTATCTAACCTATTTTTAAAACTACACAGCGTCTTAGCTTCTATGACGGTACTCGGGAGTTTGTTCCACTCATTCACAATTCTATTACCAAAATTCCAATCTTCTAAGTAAGATACACGAGAGCTAAAATTTTGAAGCTAATCAGAAGAGGTTTTTTTGAAACTTTCTCTCCGAAATCAATTTTGGAAATGGTCTTCACAAGAACTGAGCTGAAGGCACCGGCGTTCGAGAATTGTTCCACGATACTTCACCCGGTAATGGTTTAGAAAGACACGTAAGCAAACACTATAACATATTTATTAGAAAACGTTTCGGTCCTGGGACCTTGATCACTTCTAACATACAGAGGTAGAAAGACTTTATATATATAGGCGGAGAGTGAGATATGACGCACGTGACCCGAGGAATGTCATAAGAACATAAGAATGGAGGAACACTGTAGAAGGCGTACTGACCCATGCGGGGCAGGTCCTTATCAAAACAACCTCTACCTATGATGAGGACGGGTAGACGATGAAATCATGTGACTCCTGTGTTGTTGGGTTGGTGCTGCTTAAGTATCATGTATGCCAATGTTTTTGAAATTTTGTAGTTTCCAGTGTTGCGTTCTATAGTGTCGGTGACGGCGATTAGTGAGGCTTCTAGGCACCGTCGGCGTCTGAGGTCTGGTTCGGTGAGAACGAGTTGTGCCTCATTCCAGTTCATCAAATGCCCCGTGGAGTCTCTGTGGAGGACACAGGCGTACCTGTGTCCTCCTCATTCTCCTCTCCTTACGCCTTCCTCTTTGTATTGGACTGATGAAGCCACTGTGTGGCGAAACGTTTCCTGAATAAAGATTCCCATATGCTGCATAAGTGTCTCAATCTTCAACTTGTCGGTTTTTCAAACCATTCATCACAATAAATATGTTATAGTGTTTGCTTACGTGTCTTTCTAAACCAACTTGTCGGTATTTATTACCAAGGTTTATATCACCCGGTAATAAATACCTTGTTTCAGAATTTGAAACCGGTTGGTAATAGACATTCTGAAACTATTAAAATAGTTTTTTTTTTTTAGATAATTAGTACGAGACGACAAGATTAACTAACAATGATCCGGCTCCAGCATTAATTCCTGTAGGTGTCCCGTAGCTCCATCGCTAGCTCACTCAACTCACACACTAAGGTCAAGAGATCGAATTCCCGTTACGGCTGGAAAACATGAGGGACGATGCTGTGAACACTAACTCCAAGGCCGAGGAACTGATTACCTCATCTTTTGTATATAGTTCTACTGTCTTCCTATTATGTCCTAGAATCTGTATTGATAAAGCCACTGGATGGCGAAACGTCTACAATAAAGATATCCGGATGTTGCACATGTGTCTTAACTTTCATGAGGGACGTGTTTCCATAAGACACTTGCTGTCCCTGTTCATCCGTCAGTTTAAAATGGGTACCTGAGAGTTAGTCGATTGGTGTGAGTCGCATCCTGGGACAAAACTGGCCTAATTTGCCCGAAATGCTCTGCATAGCAAAGAGTTTTCTATATAGTACTATGTCACTGATGTCATCTATGGTCTGTATACCTTGTACAATAATAAATCTATTATTATTATGTTAGTAGTAAATAACGGCTCACTAAACTCGTATGTATCTTCCCTATGAGGATAGACTGAGGCCCTGAATCTGCACTCTCTCGAAAGGCGTAGAATTAGGGAGGATGTGATTGAGGTGTACAAATGGAAAACAGGAATAAATAATTTTTTTTTTTTTTTATTATCACACCGGCCGATTCCCACCAAGGCAGGGTGGCCCGAAAAAGAAAAACTTTCACCATCATTCACTCCATCACTGTCTTGCCAGAAGGGTGCTTTACACTACAGTTTTTAAACTGCAACATTAACACCCCTCCTTCAGAGTGCAGGCACTGTACTTCCCATCTCCAGGACTCAAGTCCGGCCTGCCGGTTTCCCTGAATCCCTTCATAAATGTTACTTTGCTCACACTCCAACAGCACGTCAAGTATTAAAAACCATTTGTCTCCATTCACTCCTATCAAACACGCTCACGCATGCCTGCTGGAAGTCCAAGCCCCTCGCACACAAAACCTCCTTTACCCCCTCCCTCCAACCCTTCCTAGGCCGACCCCTACCCCGCCTTCCTTCCACTACAGACTGATACACTCTTGAAGTCATTCTGTTTCGCTCCATTCTCTCTACATGTCCGAACCACCTCAACAACCCTTCCTCAGCCCTCTGGGGATGTAAATAGCGTGCTGAAAATTTCCAGCCAAGACAGGACTCGTAGCAATGGTTTCAAGTTGGAAAAATTCAGATTCAGGAAGGATATAGGAAAGCACTGGTTTGGTAATAGAGTTGTGGATGAGTGGAACAAACTCCCGAGTACTGTTATTCAGGCTAAAACGTTATGTAGTTTTAAAAATAGGTTAGATAAATACATGAGTGGGTGTGGGGGGTGTGAGTTGGACCTGACTAGCTTGTGCTGCTGGGTCTGGTGCCGTGCTCCATCCTTGAGTGGAGGTGACCAGATTGGGTGGGTCATTGGGCTAATCCGGGGGGGGGGACATGGACCTGCTCCGCATGGGTCAGTAGGCCTGTTGCAGTGTTCCTTCTTTCTTATGTTCTTATGTATGAAAATTAAAACTGCTATAAAAACTAAACTTAATCAATATTTCTCACTGTTTTGAAGTTCTATTCTATTTCAAATTCCCTAAAATCGTCTAAACAAATACATCTTATTTTAAATTTTTTTAAGAAATCCCAATTTCATAATAAAAATGATAAAATTGGCAAATTTGTTGGTAAGTAAAACAAATTCAACGAAAAAAAAAATGTTTCTAGGCAAGATAGTTTATCTCTTATATTTTGAAAATTAACGAGAAAAAAAAACATTCTCAAGTTACTACACAGAAACCAATTTAGTTACGATTGGCAATTTAAAATCTACATAACTTAAAACGATTATCAACATTTTTTTGTAATCAAGCTCATCAACAGTGCAAGTTTGAGTACAGACCTGAGGACAGTTGGTCCCAAAGATGAGGAGGTACTTGTACCTCCTCCCATGGCAGACTTAGGTCTCGGGATCCTCCCATGGCAGACTTAGGTCTCGGGATCCTCCCATGGCAGACTTAGGTCTCGGGATCCTCCCATGGCAGACTTAGGTCTCGGGATCCTCCCATGGCAGACTTAGGTCTCGAGATCCTCCCATAGCAGACTTAGGTCTCGAGATCCTCCCATGGCAGACTTAGGTCTCGAGATGCTCCCATGGCAGACTTAGGTCTCGAGATCCTCCCATGGCAGACTTAGGTCTCGGGATCCTCCCATGGCAGACTTAGGTCTCGGGATCCTCCCATGGCAGACTTAGGTCTCGGGATCCTCCCATGGCAGACTTAGGTCTCGAGATCCTTGTAGACAGCAGAACAGCAATAACATCCTCCCATGGCAGACTTAGGTCTCGAGATCCTCCCATGGCAGACTTAGGTCTCGAGATCCTCCCATGGCAGACTTAGGTCTCGAGATCCTCCCATGGCAGACTTAGGTCTCGAGATCCTCCCATGGCAGACTTAGGTCTCGAGATCCTCCCATGGCAGACTTAGGTCTCGAGATCCTCCCATGGCAGACTTAGGTCTCGAGATCCTCCCATGGCAGACTTAGGTCTCGAGATCCTCCCATGGCAGACTTAGGTCTCGAGATCCTCCCATGGCAGACTTAGGTCTCGAGATCCTCCCATGGCAGACTTAGGTCTCGAGATGCTCCCATGGCAGACTTAGGTCTCGAGATGCTCCCATGGCAGACTTAGGTCTCGAGATCCTCCCATGGCAGACTTAGGTCTCGGGATCCTCCCATGGCAGACTTAGGTCTCGAGATCCTCCCATGGCAGACTTAGGTCTCGAGATGCTCCCATGGCAGACTTAGGTCTCGAGATCCTCCCATGGCAGACTTAGGTCTCGGGATCCTCCCATGGCAGACTTAGGTCTCGGGATCCTCCCATGGCAGACTTAGGTCTCGAGATCCTCCCATGGCAGACTTAGGTCTCGAGATCCTCCCATGGCAGACTTAGGTCTCGAGATGCTCCCATGGCAGACTTAGGTCTCGAGATACTCCCCAGATAGGGAGTCAAGGCCGGGTCACCACTACTTGGAAAAGACCCGGGCCGGGAGAGTACCGGCGAATAAAAAAAAAATAACAACAGAGTACCGGCGAATAATAAAAAATAGACAGTATTCTCCAAAAATTACTCTGAATCCAAAATTTTTAACATTTTCATTTCAATTTCAAGTTTGTACTAAACTTATTAACTTACTGGAAGTCAATTCACCAGCATTAATAATTTGAAGCCAATATGATGATGCATTCTTTAGCTGAGTGGAAATCAAAATCACTATTACTTTCCATTCGAAAGATGCATTCAAAAAACACAAGGGTTGAAATTTTAATGTCAGTCAGAAGGAATATTCTCTGTCTCACGAATTTCAAGGATTCGAAGTAGTGTAAACTGATTTTGAACAGTGATATGCATTATTATTATTATTATTATTATTATTATTATTATTATAATCAAGGGGGAAGCGCTAAACCCGGAGGATTATACAGCGCCTGGGGGGGGGGGATGTGGAAGGAATTCAAGCTTAATTTGGGGAACTGGAGCACAGATCCAATTCCCTAAATCAAGAGCCCCTCACCAACATCAAGGAACCTTCCTTGAGGGGACAGTGATATGCAAACGCACAATTTAAACTTAATGGGCAGTATCCTGGCTCTAAGTTATATCCACCATTAAATTCCGAAGCCATTTACTAGAGGTAGACTCAAACATAAATTATATGATTTAACTGGAATACGCTATTTTGCGTATAAAATTTCACTCTCCGCCATTCGTCTAATTAAAGGCGCCTTTTTTTTTTTTTTGAACGTCTAAGGTTTTGAACGTTATAAGAGCCGTTTCATCATACTAGAAATGGGTTCTACAGCTCTGATAGTTGGGTAGTTTGAAGATAAACAAAATAAGATTCTTCCTTCAGGCAACTGTTTTTATATCCTCGTTCGGGGATGTGAAATAACAGAACGTCTTCTAGGGGTAACAATAATGCCAGTAAATTAATGAATCAAGGGAAGGGTGATGGGAAGAGTTCAGGTAATAATGGGAATGGTGATGGGAACTGTGCAGATGATAGTAAATGGTGACGGGGCAGGTAGGGTAATAGTGGGAATGATAATGGGAAGACAGTAATTATTGGCAATAGTTTTAGGAATAGGCAAAATAAATTAGAAAGAGTGATGTGAGCGCTTAATAATGAGAACTCTGATAATCCATCAGGAATCACGATAATGCTACCAGAAACTGACCAGAAATAGCAATGGTGATGGGAAATGGACGGAAATAGAAATATTGATGAGAACAGGTCAAATAATGGAGATGAGAGAAGGACATGGGAAAAGGACAAGAATATTTAGAATTCTTATGGTAGCAGATCATGGGATTGAAGAAATGCTCATGGTAACAGGTCATGAATGATGCAAATATTGATAATGAGAACTCATGAATATTTAAGGTAACTGATGGGAACAGGTAGGGAATATTTTGAAAGTTGGCAGGATATGGTGAGAGGATGGAGGGTATGTTGGTGACAGTCTTACAAGACACACTACAGTCTTACAAGACTCACTACAGTCTTACAAGACACACTACAGTCTTACAAGACACACTACGGTTTTACAGGACACACTACAATCCCACAAGACACACTACAGTCTTTCAAGACACACTACAGTCTTACAAGACACACTACAGTCTTACAAGACACACTACAGTCTTTCAAGACACACTACAGTCTTACAAGACACACTACAGTCTTACAAGACACACTACAGTCTTTCAAGACACACTACAGTCTTACAAGACTGTACTTGGGAGTTTGTTCCACTCATCCACAACTCTATTACCAAACCAGTACTTTCCTATATCCTTCCTGAATCTGAATTTTTCCAACTTAAAACCATTGCTGCGAGTCCTGTCTAGGCTAGATATTTTCAGCACACTATTTACATCCCCTTTATTTATTCCTGTCTTCCATTTATACACCTCAATCATATCCCCCCTAATTCTACGTCTTTCTAGAGAGTGCAGTTTCAGGGCCCTTAGTCTATCCTCATAGGGAAGGTTTCTGATACATGGGATCAACTTTGTCATCCTCCTTTGTACATTTTCCAGAGAATTTATATCCATTCTGTAATACGGTGACCAAAACTGTGCAGCATAATCTAAATGAGGCCTAACCAAGGATGTATAGAGTTGAACAACCTGAGGACTCCTATTATTTATGCTTCTTGATATGAAGCCAAGGATTCTATTAGCTTTATTGCGAACACTTATGCACTGTTGTCTTGGTTTCAGATTACTGCTAACCAGAACTCCTAAATCTTTTTCGCAATCCGTAATATTAAGATCTACATTATTTAGTTTATATGTGGCATGGTTATTGTCCTGTCCAACATTTAGAACTTTGCATTTGTCTATATTAAACTGCATCTGCCACTTCTCCGACCACTGCATCAGTCTATTCAAATCTTCCTGGAGTGCTCGAATGTCCTCGTCAGAATGAATTCGACGGCCTATTTTGGTGTCATCGGCAAACTTACCGATGTCGCTCTTTATGCCCTCATCTATGTCGTTTATGTAGATTGTGAACAGCAGGGGGCCCAACACTGACCCCTGTGGAACACCGCTCGTGACGCTTCCCCACTCTGATTTCTCCCCATTTATGCAAACTCTCTGCTGCCTATTTGTCAACCATGCCTCTATCCAGGAAAAAATTTCTCCTATTCCATGTGCTTTAATTTTCCTCAATAGTCTCTGATGTGGGACCCTGTCAAAAGCCTTACTGAAGTCCATATACACAATATCATATTCATTACCATGATCTACCTCCTCAAATACCTTAGTGAAAAAAGTTAATAAATTCGTAAGGCAGGAACGCCCCTTTGTAAAACCATGCTGAGATTCGTTGATTAATTTATGCTTTTCAAGGTGGCTACGAACTGCCTCGGCAATTATTGATTCCATAAATTTTCCCACTATGGAGGTTAGGCTTATTGGTCTATAGTTCGAAGCTAAGGACCTGTCACCTGCTTTGAAAATAGGTATCACATTTGCCATTTTCCACTTATCTGGCACCATGCCAGTTTGTAGTGATATGTGGAAAAGATTAGCCAAAGGTGTGCTAAGCTCCTCTTTACATTCCTTTAGAACCCTTGCATACAGTTCATCAGGGCCTGGGGATTTGTTAGGTTTTAATTTATCTATTTGCCTAAGGACCATGTCACTTGTGACATGATCTCCTCTGCCCAAAGAGAATAATTTACAGAGTTGAGTTCATCTGGGACGTGGGGGACGGAAGAGGAAGTAGTAGTAGTAGTAGTGGTGATGGTAGTGGTATTTGTAGTGGTACGGGTAGTGGTGGTAGTGATGGTGGTGGTGGTAGTGGTATTGGTAGTGGTGGTAGTAATGGTGGTGGTGAAGGTTCATGAGACGAGTGATATTGTGTGTTGTGATTGTGGATTACGGGTGTTGAATGTAAAAGAAAGTGGTTGTTATTGGATTATATGGTGGTGGATTGTGGTGGCTTGTGGATGGGTGGCTTGTGGATGGGTGGCTTGTGGATGGGTGGCTTGTGGATGTGAAGACATTGATGTTTAGGAATAAGCTGTTGTGAACGATAGGCTTTAGTGTTGGATGATTCTAGTCGTTGTTGAATGACAATGTTAATGATAGTGGTGGAAAGGAAGAATTAAAAATATGAACCACAGTAAGATTCTTTGCAAAAAAAAAAAAAAACGAAAATCACTTACAAGCATCTGTAACACACACACCAAAAGCCATAACCAAGACTTAAATAACACTCTAAAAGTGTTGATGCAATAAATATATAGTTTTATATCGTCTTTATCGTACTTTCCTGCGGCTTAAACCGCAGGAGAGCAAATAAACACGTCCTCCAGTTAGTACAGTCCTTAACTGGAGTATTAACTGCCCAGTCAACCGCGAAGAAAACAGTGATTTTTTACCTCGAGTTCTTTCCATTCTGAAAATTGTCTTTGTGAAAAGGTCAGTTTTGTGATTTAAATTATTTTACTAAGGTTTAAGTTAGGTAATATTTGTCAGGAAACAGGACAAGTGTTTCCTGACGCGGGTGTTAGTCATATGATGACCTACCACTGGAGCTTTTGGTCATCTGACTGACGCCTCTTCCTGGCTTACTGGTGCTTCCTTTTAAAAATTAGTGTTATAAGTATAACCATCACTAGGGATTATTCTAATATATTCTAGTAAGGGTGTGTTTCAATCCGAACATATATCTGGGGGGAGGGCTGCGGCCCGATGGAAGGGTTGAGGCCCGATGGAAGGGTTGAGGCCCGATGGAAGGGTTGCGGCCCGATGGAAGGGTTGAGGCCCGATGGAAGGGTTGAGGCCCGATGGAAGGGTTGAGGCCCGATGGAAAGGTTGAGGCCCGATGGAAGGGTTGAGGCCCGATGGAAGGGTTGAGGCCCGATGGAAGGGTTGAGGCCCGATGGAAGGGTTGAGGCCCGATGGAAGGGTTGAGGCCCGATGGAAGGGTTGAGGCCCGATGGAAGGGTTGAGGCCCGATGGAAGGGTTGAGGCCCGATGGAAGGGTTGCGGCCCGATGGAAGGGTTGAGGCCCGATGGAAGGGTTGAGGCCCGATGGAAGGGTTGAGGCCCGATGGAAGGGTTGAGGCCCGATGGAAGGGTTGAGGCCCGATGGAAGGGTTGAGGCCCGATGGAAGGGTTGAGGCCCGATGGAAGGGTTGAGGCCCGATGGAAGGGTTGAGGCCCGATGGAAGGGTTGAGGCCCGAGATGGTCGAATATGTGGATTCATTATTTTTCTAGTGTAATGAACGTTAGAACAGTGTTCCTTGATAGGAATAAAAAAAATTCTACACTTCTAGCACGAACATGTCTTCTTCTAGCACGAACATGTCTTCTTCTAGCACGAACATGTCTTCTTCTAGCACGAACATGTCTTCTTCTAGCACGAACATGTCTTCTTCTAGCCATAGTCATTTGCTGCTTTCATTATCAAAAGATGGCAGTTGCTACTTTCCTTATCAACCATCGTTATCTTCTTATTTTACTATCTGCTACTTACATCAACTATCAATGTCACCTACTTTCATCATTTACAAACCTCATATTTACTTTCATCATCAGCTATCGTTATCCGCTACTTTCTTCAACTGCTATCGTCGTCATCTTGTCAGTGCGAGAGACTGTTTAATAAGATTGGTACATTTGTACATTTTCAGTTTTCTGTTCTCCTTTGTGTGTGTGTGTGTGTGTGTGTGTGTGTGTGTGTGTGTGTGTGTGTGTGTGTGTGTGTGTGTGTGTGTGTGTGTGTGTGTGTGTCGCTCTGGTCGCTTCAAAGTGCCACCTCCACATCGCTATTCACTGAAGTCTAGTCACTGAGTAGCTTCCTCACCTTGTCGAAAACACCGTCCGTAATGATGTCACTGTCAGTCAGTTACGAAAATACGACTACTGACGTGTTCAGTTTACAGAGGTCGATGTGAACAGTAGCAACTGTGCTGTACATGCCTTTCATGACTGTTACAATTCTGTCACAGTAATATAAGGAGTAACAAAAGGTTGATCAGACCCTGATCCACCATGAGGCCTGGTCTCAGACCGAGCCACGGGGGCGTTAACCCCCGAAACCCTCTCCAGGTAAACTTCAAGGCCTTCTCTCACTCAATTTTGTTGACTCTAAATTACTATTTTTATGGAGAGCGCTAAACCCTTAGGATTTATACAACTGTTGCAGGGGGGTATGGAAGACATCAAGGCTTAATTCAGGGAACTGAAGTTCAGTTCCAGTTCCCTGGATCAAGAGATAGCTCTTGAACTGAGGAGGAAACGAATCGAAAAAAACAAATTGAAACGCCCAGGGTTTTTTTGTCACCTGACAAAAACA
>NC_091357.1:2073103-2138103 GCF_038502225.1 Cherax quadricarinatus
TCTTACTCTTCCTTCTTGTTCTCCATTTTCCTTCAAGCTTTTCATAATATTCTGTCTCTTCATCTCCATCTTTATCTCCTTCTTTCGGTCTTTCCTCTGATCCTCTAATTTATTACTCATTCTCAGCAATTTATGCATGCTACAAGTTTGTAAATAATTTTTAATTACCTTCCATTGTTGTGTGTGACAAGGGAAGGTCGGTCTGGCATTGTTGGTGGGAAGAGGCGCAAGAGAGAGAGAGAAGGAGAGAGGAGGAAGGGATGTAGCAGGTGATAATGAGGAATGACATGCGAAGAGAGGGTGTATATGGAAAGAAGAGGGAAGGCGTGATAAGAGGTGAAGAAGAGGCATAGAAGGAAGGTGGAAAGACGAAAAGAGGAAACAAAGTGTGTACTCGCCTGTGGTTGCAGGGGTCGAGACTCAGCTCCTGGCCCCACCCCTTCACTGATCGCTTAACTATGTGTGTGTGTGTTTGTGTGTGTATGTGGTGTGTGTGTGTGTGTGTGTGTGTGTGTGTATGATGGATATAAAAGGCGAGGTGAACCACAAAACTAATTAGGGGACAAAGTGTATAGTTCATTCAGGTAACTGTGGGGAAAAAGAACATTATCCATGGTGGCAAAACAGAGAATGTACCAGAGTACAGTGGTACCAACACCATCATATAGGTGTGAAACATGGGATTTATACGTTGAAGCGGAGAGGACGCTGGAGACATTGAAGATATCGTGTCGGAGGGCAATGTTTGGTATAAATATTACCCAGAAATTTCGTATTTAGGTGATTAGGTGTTGGGTTACCAAAGTATTACCAAGAGGGCTGAGGAATAAAGGATAAAGAGGATAAAGAAAAATATGATAACTAGGAGGGTGTGTAAATCCGGGATAGAGGGAAAGAGAGACAGGGGTCATTTTAGGTCCTCCTCGTGTGTACGTTGAAGAGGAGGGGGCTGGGTTTATGCATTAAGGGGATACTTTTTTTTTACATCTCTGGTTTTACATGTTCCCTGCATGATGAGTGAAGACCATTTCCAGTAGCGAGACTTTTGTTTTGACTAAGACGTTGCTGTCCTGAGTGAGTGACGACCAGCTTAAGAGATCCAGTTTTAGTTTTGTCTCATCTCTTCTCGTCAGGGATGAGAGACGACCAGCTTAAGTAGTCCAACTTTTGTTGGGTTTTAAATGTTCCCGTCATGGAAGTAAATAACCACACTGCTGATATAAATGGCTATTGGGGAAAAAATAATGCATGTAAATCTCGCTATCGATTAAAGGCTTTTGGGAGGAACAAATCAAGCAAAGAGAATTTCGTTTTCTTTTTTAATTATTGAAACATACATTCTCGTTATATTCCTCTCTCTCTCTCTCTCTCTCTCTCTCTCTCTCTCTCTCTCTCTCTCTCTCTCTCTCTCTCTCTCTCTCTCTCTCTCTCCCCCCTACCCTCAAAACTTTCTCCCACTCTCTTCGAATCCTTAACTTGCTTATCCATCACATCACATATTTCATTAAATAAATAATTGGCATTAAATATTTTCCATGAGAAATACTGCACAATAAATCATTTAATTTTCTATTAATTCCAAATATCTACAGATTAGCCAAATATATTGACAGTGTTCTCCTCGTCACTTAAGTGATTTACTTAAATTGGCTGTTAATGAAATTAAGCACTTAAATCACTGGTGAACTCTTCAAGTTCCAAAAACATGTGTTCTCCGTGGAGCTTAGGTTAGAAAGATCTATTGTAAGATGCAAATAATGGAAGGAGTGAACCCAAATCTACACACAGATGTTATTCCTTACAAGAGTAAGAGGCTCGGGAGATAATACTAGACACCTGGGATGAAATCTGGGGTTAAGCGAGTTTATGAAGAAAAAACACATGTAGAGGTACCAAGATATCCAATGCCATTCTTTTATAAGGATTTAGGGAAGGCCACCAAGCTGTCTTCAGGAGGGAACTGGATAAGTTCCCATACCTGCACCACTACCACACCACCACTACCACACCTGCACCACTACCACACCACCACTACCACACCACCACTACCACACCTGCACCACTACCACACCACCACTACCACACCTGCACCACTACCATACCACCACTACCACACCACCACTACCACACCTGCACCACTACCATACCACCACTACCACACCTGCACCACTACCATACCACCACTACCACACCACTACCACACCACCACTACCACACCACCACTACCACACCACCACTACCACACCACCACTACCACACCTGCACCACTACCATACCACCACTACCACACCTGCACCACTACCATACCACCACTACCACACCACCACTACCACACCACCACTACCACACCTGCACCACTACCATACCACCACTACCACACCACCACTACCACACCACCACTACCACACCTGCACCACTACCATACCACCACTACCACACCTGCACCACTACCATACCACCACTACCACACCTGCACCACTACCACACCTGCACCACTACCATACCACCACTACCACACCTGCACCACTACCATACCACCACTACCACACCTGCACCACTACCATACCACCACTACCACACCACCACTACCACACCTGCACCACTACCATACCACCACTACCACACCTGCACCACTACCATACCACCACTACCACACCTGCACCACTACCACACCTGCACCACTACCACACCTGCACCACTACCACACCTGCACCACTACCACACCTGCACCACTACCACACCTGCACCACTACCATACCACCACTACCACACCTGCACCACTATCATACCACCACTACCACACCAGCACCACTACCATACCACCACTACCACACCAGCACCACTAGCACACCAGCACCACTACCACACCAGCACCACTATCATAACACCACTACCACACCAGCACCACTATCATAACACCACTACCACACCAGCACCACTATCATACCACCACTACCACACAGGCACCACTATCATACCACCACTACCACACCAGCACCACTACCATACCACCACTACCACACCAGCACCACTACCATACCACCACTACCACACCAGCACCACTACAACACCAGCACCACTACCATACCACCACTACCACACCAGCACCACTACCATACCACCACTACCACACCAGCACCACTACCACACCAGCACCACTACCACACCAGCACCACTACCACACCAGCACCACTACCACACCTGCACTACTACCACACCACCACTACCGCACCAGCACCACTACCACACTTGCACCACCACCACACCACTACCACACCACTACCACACCAGCACCACTACCACACCTGCACCACTACCACACCAGCATCAGCACCACTACCACACCTGCACCACTACCACACCTGCACCACTACCACACCAGCACCACTATCATAACACCACTACCACACCAGCACCACTATCATAACACCACTACCACACCAGCACCACTATCATACCACCACTACCACACCAGCACCACTACCATACCACCACTACCACACCAGCACCACTACAACACCAGCACCACTACCATACCACCACTACCACACCAGCACCACTACCATACCACCACTACCACACCAGCACCACTACCACACCTGCACCACTACCACACCTGCACCACTACCACACCAGCACCACTACCACACCTGCACCACTACCACACCAGCACCACTACCACACCAGCACCACTACCACACCAGCACCACTACCACACCAGCACCACTACCACACCTGCACTACTACCACACCACCACTACCGCACCAGCACCACTACCACACTTGCACCACCACCACACCACTACCACACCAGCACCACTACCACACCTGCACCACTACCACACCAGCATCAGCACCACTACCACACCTGCACCACTACCACACCTGCACCACTACCACACTAGCACCACTACCACACCTGCACCACTACCACACCAGCACCACTACCACACCTGCACCACTACCACACCTGCACCACTACCACACCTGCACCACTACCACACCAGCACCACTACCACACCACCACCACTACCACACCTGCACCACTGCCACACCACCACTACCACACCTGCACCACTATCACACCACCACTACCACACCTGCACCACTATCACACCACCACTACCACACCTGCACAACTACCACACCTGCACCACTACCACACCAGCACCACTACCACACCTACACTACCACACCACTACCACACCACCACTACCACACCACTTCCACACCAGCACCACAACCACACCAGCACCACTACCACATCTGCACCACTACCACACCTGCACCATTACCACATCTGCACTACTACAACACCTGCACTACCACACCTGCACCACTACAACACCAGCACCACTACCACACCTGCATCACTACCACACCAGCACCACTACCACACCACCACTACCACACCACTATCACACCACTACCACACCTACACCACTACCACACCTGCACCATTACTACACCTGCACCATTACCACACCAGCACCACTACCTCACCAGCACCACTACCACACCTGCACCATTACCACACCAGCACCACTACCACCTGCACCACTACCACACCTGCACCACTACCACACCACTACCACACCACTACCACACCACTACCCCACTACCACTACCACATCTGCACCACTACCATACCTGCACCATTACCACACCAGCAACACTACCACACCACAACTACCACACCACTACCCCACCACCACTACCACATCACTTCCACACCACCACTACCACACCAGCACCACTACCACACCAGCACCACTACCACACCAGCACCACTACCACACCAGCACCACTACCACACCAGCACCACTACCACACCTGCACCACTACCACACCTGCACCACTACCACACCTGCACCACTACCACAGCTGCACCACTACCACACCTGCACCACTACCACACCTGCACCACTCCCACACCTGCACCACTACCACACCTGCACCACTACCACACCTGCACCACTACCACACCTGCACCACTACCACACCTGCACCACTAACACACCTGCACCACTACCACACCTCTACCACACCACTACCACATCACCACCACACCACCACCACTACCACACCACCACCACTACCACACCACCACCACTACCACACCACTACCACACCACTACCACACCACCACTACCACACCACCACTACCACTCCACCACCACACCACCACCACTACCACACCACTAAGACACCACCACCACTACCACACCACTACCACACCACTACTACCACACCACCACCACCACCACAATACCACCACTACCACACCACCACTACAACACTATTACCACACCACCACCACACCACTACCACTGTCACCTCCACATGTGCATCGTCACCACCAAATCCACACCAGCACCACCAAACTTACACCAGCCCCTCCAAAGCCACACCAGCACCACCAAACCCACTCCAGCACCACCAAACCCACTCCAGCACCACCAAACCCACTCCAGCACCACCAAACCCACTCCAGCACCACCAAAGCCACACCAGCACCACCAAACCCACTCCAGCACCACCAAACCCGCTCCAGCACCACCAAACCCACTCCAGCACCACCAAACCCATTCCAGCACCACCAAACCCACTCCAGCACCACCAAACCCACTCCAGCACCACCAAACCTACTCCAGTACCACCAAACCCACTCCAGCTCCACTATCCCACTCCACCACGCCTGCACTAACTTTCTCATATCCTACCTGGAGTCTACCTGGAAGGTATTCCGCTGATCAACGCCCCCACGGCCCGGTCCACGAGCAGGCCTCCCGGTGTATCAGGGCCTGATCAACTAGGCTGTTACTGTAGTCCAACGTACGAACCACAGCCCGGCGTATCCGGCACCAACCTTAAGTATCTGTCCAGCTCACTCTTGAAGGCAGCCAGGGGCCTATTGGTAATTCCCCTTATGCATGGTAGGAGGCTGTTGAACAGTCTTGGGCTCCGGACACTTACGGTGCTTTCTCTTAGTGTACCAATGGCGCCCCTACTTTTCATTGGGGGTATTTTACACCGCCTACCCAGCCTTTTGTTTTCGTAGGGAGTGATTTCTGTGTGCAGATTCGGGACCATTCCTTCGAGGATTTTCCAAGTGTAGATTATGATGCCTCTCTCTCGCCTGCGTTCCAAGCGTTTCCAGTAGTTGAAGTGTTTGATAGAACTTATATGTGCAGTAAAGGTTCTCTACACACTCTCTAGATATGTAATTTCACCTGCTTTGAACGGAGATGTTAATGTACAGCAGTATTCCAGCCTAGAGAGAACAAGTGATCTGGAAAGGATCATCATTGGCTTGGCATCTCTTGTTTTGAACGTTCTCATTATCCATACTATCATTTTCTTTGCACTTGTGATCGTGGCACTGTTGTGATCCTTGAAAGTGATATCCTCAGACATTACCACTCCCAGGTCCCTCACATTATTTTTCCCCTCTATTGTATGATCAGAGTTTGTAGTATACTCAGTTCTAGTTATTTTTCCTCCTGTTTTTAATAACGGAATAGTTGGAATTTGTCTTCATTGAACATTATATTCTTTTCCGCTTCCCACTGGAAAATTTGGTTTATACCTTCTTGGAGTTTAACCGTGTCCTCAATAGATGGCAGTCTCATGCTGATCCTAGTATCGTCTGCAAAGGATGACACAGTGCTGTGGTTTACATCTATGTCTGATATGAGGATGAGAGACACTTGCATCACTACCGTCATTCAATATGTACCACTACCCTAATACCCGTCTTTGCACTACTCTTAAACTATCACCACACCTGCATCACTATTGCTGCCTAAGCACTGCTACGATAACACTTGCAACATCACCTCAATACTTCTCTATTACCACCGCTCCTGCAACACTGCTAATTCCAAAAAACGCCAACCGCGCCTGAGTTACTGTATACATCTGAACCTTTGCCCCCACATATGCATCACTACCACACATGCATCACCACCACCACATGAACTTCAAGCACCATTCTTGCACTTGCAACTCTACCACAACACGTGCAACTACTCCTACACAATTACACCCATATCTGCACTATCAGCTTGAGGGAGTACTACAGCACCTGCTGCTCCACCACACCTGCATCAACACCACAAGACATGCGTCGTAACCACTACACCTGCACTTCTACACCTGCACCAAATTACACCATGCCAATGCTACACTCCCACAACTGTGACAAAGGAGAGGAAGATAGTTTCCAACGCCTCACAGCACTTCACTCACGATCGGAATGCTCTGAAATCTTGTGATATTCATGACGCACATGTAAGCTAGACCTGGATCAGTTGCCGTTCAGTGTGACTGCATCCTTAGAATATAATAATAATAATAATAATAATAATAATAATAATAATTTTTATTTCTACAAATGCAGGTACAAGGTTTACAGACCACAGCTGACATCAATGACATAATACTGTATAAAAAGCCCCTCGTTATGCAGAGCATTTCGGGCAAATTAGGTCAATTTTGTCCCCAGGATGCACTCAGATGCGCCCGTGAATCTGAGGTTGGCACTTTAATTGTACGTGATGCCCTATCATCCATAAATGCTCTAAACTCCTTAAGTATATATTGTGGCATGCTTTTGTCAGAAGCCAGGCACAGGTATGATAGGAATGTAGACAGTGGAGTCGAAGAACAGTCTGTGGATTCTATCTCATATTGGTCTTCAGATTCATGATAGAACTGATGAATTTGCTCAGTTATATGTCATCAGAGAGGGAGTAAATTACAGTCTTGGACTGTCAGCAGTTTGGGAATAATACGAAAAGAACTTCAACCGGACTTTATTGACGTAAGACCGAGGGAGACTGACACCAGTCAGTACATCTCTCATCATTCTATCATGCAGGAGGAGCCGCATGTCTATGGTGCATCCAACAGGATAACCCGACTTTTGGATGTCACTACCGCCCGGCTCCGGCTGGGTTACAAGTATCTTTGGCAGGTTAAATCACCACCACCAGATGTAGACCAAACGAAATGTAAACTTTGCCAGATGGAATATTGTCACACCCTGCGTCATTATGTACTGGAGTGCGTCACATCCTGCGTCATTATGTACTGGAGTGCGATAAAATTAAGGAATTCAGAAGCACCTCATTAATGCTTATGTAATGGTAAAGTATTTTATCCATAGTGTATATGACAGACCATTCTGGAAAAATACCCTGACTTTGCTCACTGTAAATATAGCATTGCCACTGTGTGTGTGTGTGTGTGTGAGTGAGTGTGTGTGTGTGAGTGTGTGTGTGTGACCAAATTAATGCTTGCATAAATAGCTCAGTACGACTGTGACCAGATAAAACATAATAGTTCATTACCATTATAACTTGTTCAGCTATCTAAACTTTGTGTCCCAGTCCCTGGACCCATTATGTACCTCTGTAATCTTTTGACTACCACCCACAGGATGGGTATAGGGTGCATAATAAAGATGCTAAACTAACCCGGGATGCCACCCAGACCAGTCGACTAACACCCAGGTACAGCAGGTGTCTTAAGGAAACACGTCCAAATGTTTCCACCCGTACCGGGGATTGAACCACGGACCTCAAATGTATGAATTGAATGCACTACCAACCGAGCAGCGTCCCGTGAACACTAAATTCTTTTACGATCGCGTAAGCTTACAAGTACATTAGTAGCTTTTTTAATTCGTCGTTAATATTAGACGAATTTATCTTAGAACTGTGTACACACAAGGTGTTGAACATATCTTGACGTACATGAATGGTATACAGTGCTAACAAGATAAAGAATTAGACACATGTGCAACATCTGGGTATCTTGATCTGTTGATGTTTCACCATCCAGTGGCTTTATCAATACAAAGACATGATGTAAAAAATGTAGAAATATATACAACAGATGAGGTAATTAGTCCCTCAGTGGAAATATAAACACAGTGGGCTTTTTCAAGTTACAAACAGAACTACCTGAGGTGGAAGGAACGCGAGTATTTATAGTCAGGTTCAGAATGCTGAGGTCAGGTAGTTCTGTTTGTGACTTGAAAAAGCCCACTGTGTGGGCGAAACGTAGTCAATAAAGGATCACATTATACCGCATGTGTGTTTATATTTCTATTGTGTCGGTATTTTATACCATTTATTTCCATAGTCCCTCAGTCTTGGAGTTGGTGAAGACCATCGTAATTGTGAAGAATGTCGAGACTACGGTGCTTAAAGTGATTACTTCGTCTACGTATATAATCCTACATTCTTTACGTCATGTCCTTGTGTTGATAAAGCCACTGGATGGAACGTCTACAAACAAAGAAACCCAAATGTTGCGTTTGTGATTAATTTTTCGTCTTGACGCGTTATTATACTGTGTAACAAGAATCCAATACTTGAAGCTCGGATAATACCGCCTTGGTAACCCACTTGGTATTCATAGCGGCTCTGATAAAATGTTTTTCCATTCGCTGGCACAATGGATACACGCACAAGTTTTACCTCCCTTGGCATTCTTAACACTCAAATTTTTTGGTATAATGTCTTAGTAATGTTGTGATATATCTTTCAGAAAATATTCACGAGCCTTTTTAAAAATCCTCACGATTTATCATTTTTTTTTATTAAACTCAATGAAAAGTGTTGTGATTTATCTTACAGGAATTTTCCACGAGCCTCGGTTTTAAAAATTCTTGCAATATCATTTTTTTTTAATCAAGGCTAATAAAAAGGACGGCTTCGACAGCCCCTTCTACGGAAGCGACTTCACGGCTAAAATGAAGATAGTCATGTTTATCTGTCAGAAAGTTTCCCACTGACATCAAGCACTTCTCCAGCAAGTCGGGATTTTCATAGTAACTGATAGCTGCTCGCACAAAGGTAAAACTACAAAGGTCTGGTATTGTGACCTCGTTGACTGTACCTTTGGACTGTGCTAAACTTACACTAACGCAACTGAAGAGCAATTTCGCCCTTCCATGCGTTCATGACGTGGTTTAAGATCACAGATATAACAGAATTTTTAAAAGGGGTGGACTAGTAAGCCAGTGGAAGGCCTCGATCAGATGACCAAGTGCTGGTCGTCACATGACTAAGACCCGCGTCAGGAAACACTTGTGCTATCTCCTGACAAACTTTACCTAACCTAACTCTCCGATGAGACAGCGACGGCAGACGGATTGAAAGTGAACTTAATAGTCAACTCGTTTGAGGTTCTAAGAGTGTTTGTGGGTGCCATGGTAAGACGAATCACGATAAAAAAATAATGGAAACAAGTGTACATATACTAAGACTTACAAATTTTATGCTAGGCCTATAAATAGCAGCCAAAATAGCGTTGTACAGATAAAGTATTGTTTATACAAACTGCTTTTCATGACTTAGTTAAAAGTTAACAATGATAATCTCATACGTGAGACCTGACACATTTTCAGTAAAGCCTAAATTTATCAAACATTAAATTAAAAATCGAAATAATCAGATATATACAGGCAATACACTCACAATGTGAGTGCATTTTTTCTAGGTCTAGTAAAAAAAAATAAGAATTTCTAATAATAAAAGTGTACTGAGAAGATACAGAGGTTAAACAAATCCCAAATTTATTGCACAAAACTAGCAGATTAAACAACATAAAGGTACGATACCGTGGCTGGAACAATACACAAATAACCCGTCCAAGTCGTACCGAAACGTCGCCGTAAACTCATCTACGTGCGGGTTATTTGTGTACCAGCAGATTCTTAATTGACACAGTTTACTAGCTGAATGAACAGGCTAGTTTAGGGTCTAATAAGAACACTTGAACAAACAGGACATAACACTGGTGACATGTATTGAAAATTCACTGCTATTAAAACGTTTGGGAATTTGAGGTATTCACTCAGTCGGATTAATAGAGTTTTATTAATGCAGCAAAATGATATAAACATTGCAGATATTACGTATATGATGCAAATTATATTAAACACTGCAAGACAAACAAAAAATTATCCCCGTTGTCAGCAAAAAAGTTTAAAAACAAAGTTAAGTTAATTTAACGAAGTTACAGCTAAAATATGCATTTGATTTTATAATAGTCACTGAATTTGTTCCATGTTAATTACTGTGCCAGAATTACTTAATAATAGCAAAGGTTGTATGAACATTAAAATGGTATAAAATACCGACAGGTTGTTAGGTAAGACACATATGCAACAGTTAGGTATCTTTATATCGAAACGTTTCGCCTACACAGTAGGCTTCTTCAGTCGAGTACAGAAAAGTTGATAGAAGCAGAAGAGACTTGAAGACGATGTAATCAGTCCATCACCACCACCATCAAAACTTTAAGAGTGATGGACTGATTACATCGTCTTCAAGTCTCTTCTGCTTCTATCAACTTTTCTGTACTCGACTGAAGAAGCCTACTGTGTAGGCGAAACGTTTCGATATAAAGATACCTAACTGTTGCATATGTGTCTTACCTAACAAAGGTTGTATGGTTGAGATGACACGTAGGGCACATTATCTGGATGCATTTCGGTCTAGGGACATTGATCCTTCCAAATGATACCAGAGAATGAGATAATACAGTTTGTAATGGAGAAAGCAGGTGATTGGTAACCATTAAGTGATCTAGATAAATAGTTCAGAGAACCGACAAGTTGATACATTAGATCAGTGGTTCTTAACCTTGTTGGAGGTACTGAACCCAGCAAGTTTCACCGAACCTTCGTAATTGTAAAAATGAAATAAGATTTCTTCAAAATATGATTCTAATCAAAATTGCAAATCAATGTAACTTTTGCTGTTAGGTAAGACACATATGCAACAGTTAGGTATCTTTATTATGAAACGTTTCGCCTACACAGTAGGCTTCTTCAGTCGAGTACAGAAAAGTTGATAGAAGCAGAAGATACTTGAAGACGATGTAATCAGTCCATCACCCTTAAAGTTTTGAGGTGGTCAGTCCCTCAGTCTGGAGAAGAGTATTTTTCCATAGTATGAAACAATATGGAGATGAAGTGACAGGATGGAGCCTTATATAGCGGTATTTTATACCATTTTAATGTTCAATCTGTCAGACACTGCAACACAAGGGTATCTTGGTACAGAGCTGCAATCAACTTCGACAACTTCCACTAGTGAGAGCGGCTGGATTTGAGAGGGACCTGACCTCTCAACATCTGAGTTCTTACCTCTTCTAGTGACCTACGTCTCACCTCTTGGCGCTATATAAGGCTCCATCCTGTCACTTCATCTCCATATTGTTTCATACTATGGAACAATGCTCTTCTCCAGACTGAGGGACTGACCACCTCAAAACTTTAAGGGTGATGGACTGATTACATCGTCTTCAAGTATCTTCTGCTTCTATCAACTTTTCTGTACTCGACTGAAGAAGCCTACTGTGTAGGCGAAACGTTTCATAATAAAGATACCTAACTGTTGCATATGTGTCTTACCTAACAACCTGTCGGTATTTTATACCATTTTAATGTTGTAACTTTTGCTGCTGCCCTTCAGAGACAAGTTCGGAAATGTGCGGCTTCGCCTTGGTAAGTGCCACTCTCATATCATTCTCGCAACAAAGTCCGTTCCTTTTCTTCGTTTTGATGTCTACCATCCTCGAAAGGGTTGCTGGCAAAGATACGTTGTAACAAACGGCGTGAGTATCTCAAGGGCTTTCCTAGCAATGAGAGGCTACGCTACGATTTTTCTGAAGAGTTGCTGTTGAACCTGGCTCTGCTGAAGTTCAGTGATTTCGTCGAGGTATTTATCATTGACATCTGCTGTTGCAACACTGAACGTGAACGGCTGTCTCACCCATGCTGGATATGACTCTGGTGGGGAAGTATCCGTCGAAAGACTTCGCGAGCTCCTTTAAGTGCATGGCAATTGCTTGCTTCAGTTCCCCGGGTACAGAAATGTCTCGATTTCAGACACGTCTTCGATCTTACTTACACAGACATCCACATACACAGTCGTGTGTGTGTGTGTGTGTGTGTGTGTGTGTCGTACATGTGTGACCTCCGCCGAACCCCTGGGTTTCGATCGAACCCAGGTTAAGAACCATTGTATTAAGAACCACTGTATGAAGATCACATCTTCACCATTCTTCTTTGTAAAGGACTGGTGAAATCACTGCGTGGTGAAATGTCCTTTTAGTAAAGATACCCAACCATCATGTCAAGGCGTCGGGCCGCTATCTAACAGCCGCTTAACGTGGCAGTATCATGAATGCAACGGTAGTTTAGGTACCCTCCGCCACTTTGCTTTGTGGTATTGCAAGTAGCAATTGAAGATGCTTCAGTGCAATGGCACCCTTCAATGACGATATCTTTCAGGAATGCCTCTATGCGCAGCGGTCCATCTGTTAGCTGCGTTATCATGTGTTAAAGGAACAAAAGGCACAATACCGTGACTGGAACAATACACATATAACCCGCACATAGAAGAGCTTATGACGATGTTTCGGTCAGACTTGTACCATTTACAAAGTCACTGTGACTTTGTAAATGGTCTAAGTCGGACCGAAACGTCGTCGTAAACTCCTCTCTTCTATGTGCGGATTATATGTGCATTGTTCCAGTCACGGTATTGTGCCTTTTTTTTGTTATTAACTCCCATATAGAAACTTGTGACGATGTTTCTGTCCAACTCAAACTATTAACTAGTCACTAGTTAATAGTCCAAATCGAGTCGAAACATCACAAATGTAATGTGTTGAAACATTGCTAGTGCGTTATACAAGCTCTTCTTCATATTAAAACCTAACAAATGTTGAATAAAACCTAGGTTTACTAGTGGGCCATAACACCCGTGACAGTATCTCTAAGCTGATCGAACACCTCACTTCCAATTCCAGTATATAAACCTTTGGTCTCATGCCTCTGCTTTAGAATACGAGACTGACTGCCTCAAATTACCTGTCTTATATTATTTCTACTTGTATATTCGACTGATAAAACCTGCTGGGTAGTGGGAACATTTTTGTCAATGAAGACATGCGTCTTGCTCGTCATAACTATCTTTCACCCTCTGTCTCAAAGCAATCTGACAGTATCCAATCAACATATCCAGTTTAGACCTGGAGCCTGGTCGTGGATCTGGCCGCGAGGGCGTTGATCCCCGCAATACCCTTCAGGTAGACTCCAGGTAGACATATAAGTTTGCTTTTTCCATCAGGTCAGTGATGCTATATACTTTGGATAATGGATAACCATCAGATTTACTTACTGCATTTACCCTGTAGCAATCTCTGCACATAGATTTAGCGTCCTCTGGTTTAGGCACGAGAATAAAGGGTAGGGCCAATAGAGTATTACTTAATTTTGTGAGATCGTTCTCGACCAGGAAATGCACTTTAGTCTGCAATAGATTGGTTTTACCCTGGTTAGACCAGTATGGTTCCTCCATGATAGGAATATCATTATGTACCTCAGTAAAGTGAAATTCCAGCGTAGTTAAGCGAGGCAAATCCCCAAATGAGTATAATGGTATACATTATCGACAAGTTGATAAGTAAGATATATGTGCCTACACAGCTGGTCTCTTTTCTGTCGAGTACAGAGGCAGCAGTAGTAGCAGTAGAGATGTAAGCAAGATGTTATCAGTCCATCACCCTTGAAGACGTAGTTTGGAGGTGGTCTGTCCCTCAGCCTGGAGAAGAGTATCGCTCCATAGTCTGGAGCAATACTCTTCTCCAGGCTGATGGACTGATCACCTCAAAACTACTTCCAGGGCGATGGCCTGATTACATAGTACTACTGCTGCCTCTTCTGTACTCGACTGAAGAGGCCTGCTGTGTAGGCGATACGTTTCGAAATAAGAATTCCTAAATATTGTACATGCGTCTTACTTAACATCCCCAAATATACATCGAAATTGATTATAATTATTAGGTTAGTGGAACATTTCTTAGGCTTTAATTCTCATGAGACCAGACAGTACACGCTCTGGAGTGCGCGGGGTCCTACGCTCTGGAGTGCGCGGGGTCCTATGCTCTGGAGTGCGCGGGGTCCTACGCTCTGGAGTGCGCGGGGTCCTACGCTCTGGAGTGCGCGGGGTGCTACGCTCTGGAGTGCGCGGGGTCCTATGCTCTGGAGTGCGCGGGGTCCTACGCTCTGGAGTGCGCGGGGTCCTATGCTCTGGAGTGCGCGGGGTGCTACGCTCTGGAGTGCACGGGGTGCTATGCTCTGGAGTGCGCGGGGTGCTACGCTCTGGAGTGCGCGGGGTGCTACGCTCTGGAGTGCGCGGGGTGCTACGCTCTGGAGTGCGCGGGGTGCTACGCTCTGGAGTGCGCGGGGTGCTACGCTCTGGAGTGCGCGGGGTGCTACGCTCTGGAGTGCGCGGGGTGCTACGCTCTGGAGTGCGCGGGGTGCTACGCTCTGGAGTGCGCGGGGTGCTACGCTCTGGAGTGCGCGGGGTGCTACGCTCTGGAGTGCGCGGGGTGCTACGCTCTGGAGTGCGCGGAGTGCTACGCTCTGGAGTGCGCGGGGTGCTACGCTCTGGAGTGCGCGGGGTGCTACGCTCTGGAGTGCGCGGGGTGCTACGCTCTGGAGTGCGCGGGGTGCTACGCTCTGGAGTGCGCGGGGTGCTACGCTCTGGAGTGCGCGGGGTGCTACGCTCTGGAGTGCGCGGGGTGCTACGCTCTGGAGTGCGCGGGGTCCTGCGCTCTGGAGTGCGCAGGGTCCTGCGCTCTGGAGTGCGCGGGGTCC
Organism: Cherax quadricarinatus; assembly: GCF_038502225.1. Classification (NCBI taxonomy): domain Eukaryota; kingdom Metazoa; phylum Arthropoda; class Malacostraca; order Decapoda; family Parastacidae; genus Cherax; species Cherax quadricarinatus. The sequence goes on from NC_091357.1 coordinate 2,088,792, forward strand.
TACGCTCTGGAGTGCGCGGGGTCCTACACTGTGGAGTGCGCGGAGTCCTACGCTCTGGAGTGCGCAGAGTCCTACGCTCTGGAGTGCGCAGAGTCCTACGCTCTGGAGTGCGCAGAGTCCTACGCTCTGGAGTGCGCAGAGTCCTACGCTCTGGAGTGCGCAGAGTCCTACGCTCTGGAGTGTGCAGAGTCCTACGCTCTGGAGTGTGCAGAGTCCTACGCTCTGGAGTGCGCAGAGTCCTACGCTCTGGAGTGCGCAGAGTCCTACGCTCTGGAGTGCGCAGAGTCCTATGCTCTGGAGTGCGCGGGGTCCTACGCCCTGGAGTGCGCGGGGTCCTACGCCCTGGAGTGCGCGGGGTCCTACGCTCTGGAGTGCGCGGGGTCCTATGCTCTGGAGCTCTGGAGTGCGCGGGGTCCTACGCTCTGGAGTGCGCGGGGTCCTACGCTCTGGAGTGCGCGGGGTCCTGCGCTCTGGAGTGCACAGGATCCTACACTCTGGAGTGTGCAGAGTCCTACGCTCTGGAGTGTGCAGAGTCCTACGCTCTGGAGTGCGCGGGGTCCTATGCTCTGGAGTGCGCAGGATCCTACACTGTGGAGTGCGCAGAGTCCTACACTCTGGAGTGCGCAATCCTACACTCTGGAATGCTGAGAGTCCTACACTCTGGAGTGCGTAGGGTCCTGGAAACAAGTGATAGAGGGTTCTCCTGACTTCAGTCAAGCAACTGTGTGTACCATCTATTGTTTATCATGGCTCAGCACACCTGCATCGTCATCCTCTCTGAAACCTGGCACCAGTTTTGGCCTCCGAGCATACATAAGGGGTTTAACCACTAGACCTCTAAATGTCTTCAAGAGGGAACTGGACAGATACCTAAAGACTGCGCGTGGTCAACCGGGATATGGTTCATGCGTTGGATTTCGTGGTTGATCAAGCCCTGATCCACGGAGATACCTGGTCATGGACCGGTCCGCGGGGGCGTTGACCCCCCGGAACACCTACTAGGTATACTCCAGGTATGCCCCCTCCCCCAGTACCAACAATACCACCAGTCCGATGACATTCTTCTTTGCAAATATACAGGGTCTAAAGCCAGCAACAAACAAAATACCTTTCATCCGTGGACTACTTGCAGAGGCAAAGGCAATGTTCGCGGCTTTCACTGAGACCCACAGAAAGGATCACTTGGACAACGAAATATGGATCCCAGGTTACAACCTATACAGATGCGACAGAGTGAACAGGCAAAAGGGGGGGGGGTTGGCCTGTACATTGCAGAGTCACTTGTTTGCACAGAACTGCTAAATGCCTCAAATGATGCAGTGGAAGTTTTAGCAGTAAAGATCGAGAACCAAAACCTAGTCATTGTGGTAGTCTACAAGCCTCCAGATGCAACATCCCAGCAATTCCAGGAACAGCTGTTAAAAATTGACCACTGACTGGAAAATCTTCCAGCTCCTGCACCCAACATCTTGCTCCTGGGGGATTTCAACTTAAGGCACCTAAAATGGAGGAATATAGCAAATAATATTGTTGCAGTAATAACACCAGGAGGCAGCTCTGATGAAAACTCACACTCACACGAGCTTTTAAATCTCTGCACAAAATTCAATTTAAACCAGCAAATAATAGAGCCTACTAGACTGGAGAATACACTAGACCTCATCTTCACTATCAGTGATGATCTGATACGAAATGTCACCATATCAAAAACAATATACTCAGATCACAACATAATTGAGGTTCAGACATGTATGCGCGGAGCCCCAGACCGACATAATGAGATTAGTCACGAGGGAGCATTCACCAAACTCGACTTCAATAACAAAAACAAAGTGGGACCAAGTAAACCAAGTCCTAACCGATATATGCTGGGAAGATAAACTAAGCAACACAGACCCCAACTTATGCCTAGAAAAGATTAATTCGGTGGCACTCGATGTATGCACAAGACATATTCCTCTAAGAAAAAGGAGTAGATGTAAAATAGAAAGAGACAGGCGCTCCCTTTACAGGCGACGGAAAAGAATAACAGAACAGCTAAAAGAGGTCAATATATCTGAAATGCGTAGGGAGACACTGGTCAGAGAAATAGCAAGCATCGAACTTAAGCTAAAGGAACCTTATAGGAGTCAGGAATCCCGGGAAGAACTAAAAGCCATAAATGAAATCGAAAGAAATCCAAAGTATTTCTTCTCCTATGCCAAATCAAAGTCGAGAACAACGTCCAGTATTGGGCCCCTACTTAAACAAGATGGGTCCTACACAGATGACAGCAAGGAAATGAATGAGCTACTTAAGTCCCAATATGACTCAGTTTTTAGCAAGCCACTAACCAGTCTGAGAGTCGAAGATCAAAATGAATTTTTTATGAGAGAGCCACAGAATTTGGTTAACACAAGCCTATCTGATGTTATCCTGACGCCAAATGACTTCGAACAGGCGATAAATGACATGCCCATGCACTCTGCCCCAGGGCCAGACTCATGGAACTCCGTGTTCATCAAGAAATGCAAGATGCCCCTATCACGAGCTTTTACCATCCTATGGAGAGGGAGCATGGACACGGGGGTCGTCCCACAGTTACTAAAAACAACAGACATAGCCCCACTCCACAAAGGGGGCAGTAAAGCAATAGCGAAGAACTACAGACCGATAGCACTAACATCTCATATCATAAAAATCTTTGAAAGGGTCCAAAGAAGCAAGATCACCACCCATCTAGAAACCCATCAATTACACAACCCAGAGCAACATGGGTTTAGAACAGGTCGCTCCTGTCTGTCTCAACTATTGGATCACTACGACAAGGTCCTAGATGCACTATAAGACAAAAAAGAATGCAGATGTAATATATACAGACTTTGCAAAAGCCTTCGACAAGTGTGACCATGGTGTAATAGCGCACAAAATGCGTGCTAAAGGAATAACAGGAAAAGTCGGTCGATGGATCTATAATTTCCTAACAGAACACAGAGAGTAGTAGTCAACAGAGTAAAGTCCGAGGCAGCTACGGTGAAAAGCTCTGTTCCACAAGGCACAGTACTCGCTCCCATCTTGTTCCTCATCCTCATATCTGACATAGACAAGGATGTCAGCCACAGCACCGTGTCTTCCTTTGCAGACGACAAGCGAATCTGCATGACAGTGTCTTCCATTGCAGACACTGCAAGGCTCCAGGCTGACATCAACCAAATCTTTCAGTGGGCTGCAGAAAACAATATGAAGTTCAACGATGAGAAATTTCAATTACTCAGATATGGTAAACACGAGGAAATTAAATCTTCATCAGAGTACAAAACAAATTCTGGCCACAAAATAGAGCGAAACACCAACGTCAAAGACCTGGGAGTGATCATGTCGGAGGATCGCACCTTCAAGGACCATAACATTGTATCAATCGCATCTGCTAGAAAAATGACAGGATGGATAATGAGAACCTTCAAAACTAGGGATGCCAAGCCCATGATGACACTCTTCAGGTCACTTGTTCTATCTAGGCTGGAATATTGCTGCACACTAACAGCACCTTTCAAGGCAGGTGAAATTGCTGACCTAGAAAATGTACAGAGAACCTTCACGGCGCGCATAACGGAGATAAAACACCTCAATTACTGGGAGCGCTTGAGGTTCCTGAACCTGTATTCCCTGGAACCCAGACGGGAGAGATACATGATTATATACACCTGGAAAATCCTAGAGGGACTAGTACCGAACTTGCACACGAAAATCACTCACTACGAAAGCAAAAGACTTGGCAGACGATGCAACATCCCCCCAATGAAAAGCAGGGGTGTCACTAGCACGTTAAGAGACCATACAATAAGTGTCAGGGGCCCGAGACTGTTCAACTGCCTCCCAGCATACATAAGGGGGATTACCAACAGACCCCTGGCAGTCTTCAAGCTGGCACTGGACAAGCACCTAAAGTCGGTTCCTGACCAGCCAGGCTGTGGCTCGTACGTTGGTTTGCGTGCAGCCAGCAGTAACAGCCTGGTTGATCAGGCTCTGATTCACCAGGAGGCCTGGTCACAGACCGGGCCGCGGGGGCGTTGACCCCCGGAACTCTCTCCAGGTAAACTCCAGGTAACTATTGTACAGCTACATCAAAAAGGAAAACAAATCTAGGACCAGGTAATCAGGATGAAGGAAGGATGGGAGATCAGAAGAACTGACCAATAAGTATGTGAAGAGCTCAACACGAGATTTGGGAAAGTTTTTTTTTTTTTCAGTGGAAACAGGAAGGACTAGCAAACCGTAATGCTAAGGTATACCAACAAGTGGTGGATAAACTACACACAACCGGGGAGGAGGTGAAGAGGCTACTAAGTGAACTAGATACCTCAAAGATAGTGGGACCGGACATCATCTCTCTATGAGTCCTGAGGGAGGGAGCAGAGGCACTGTGTGTACTACTGACAACAGTTTTCATTCATTGAAACAGGGCAACTACTTAAGGTTCCACAAGGCACAGTACTCGCTCTCATTCCATTCCTCATCCTCATTTCTGACATAGACAGAGATGTCAGTCATAGCTCCGTGTCTTCCTTTGCGGATGACACACAGATTGCCATGGCAGTGACCTCCATTGAAGACACTGCAAGACTCCAAGCGGACATCAACCAAATCTTCAAAAGGCCACTCAAAGCAATATGAAGTTCAACGAGGAGAAATTTGAACTACTCAGATATAGAAAACTTGAGGAAATTAAAAATGTATCAAGGTATACGAAAAATTCTAACCATACAATAGAGCAACAAAGCCATGTGAAGAACCTGGGAGTGATAATGTCAGAGGATCTTGCCTTCAAAGACCACAACAATGTATCTGCCTCATCGGCTAGGAAAATGATAGAATGGATAATGAGAACCTTCAAAACTAGGGACGCCAAGCCCATGATGACACTCTTCAAATCGCTTGTTCTCTCTAGGCTGGAATACTGCTGTACACTAATGGCCCCCTTCAAGGCTGGCGACATTGCAGACCTGGAGAGCGTACAAAGAACTTTCATAGCACACGTAAGTACGATAAGGCACCTAAATTACTAGGAACGGTTGATGGTCCTTGATCTGTATTCTCTGGAATGCAGGCGAGAGAGATGCATGATAATATACACTTGGAAGCTCCTGAAGGGATTGGTACCAAACCTCCACACGAAAATCACTCCATATGAAGGCAAAAGATCGGCAGGAGATGCAACATTCCCCCGATGAAAAGCAGGGGCGCCACGAGTGCTCAGAGACAACACAATAAGTGTCCGGGGCCCAAGTCTCTTCAACTGTCTCCCAGCATACATAAGGGGGATTGCCAATAAACCCCTGGCTGTCTTCAAGAAGGCACTGGACAGGCACCTAATGTCTGTACCTGACCAAGCGGGCTGTGGTTCGTACGTCAGTTTGTGTGCGGCCGGCACTAACAGCCTGGCTGATCAGATCCTGATCCACCATGAGGCCTGGTCTCAGACCGAGCCGCGGGGCGTTGACCCCCGAAACTCTCTCCAGGTAAACTCCAGGTAAGGTGTGGAAGGCAGCAAATGTAGTCCTAATTTTTAAGAAATGAGACAGACAGATACCATGAAACTACAGACCAGTTTCACTGACATGTATAGTATGCAAAGTCATTGAGAAGCTTTTCAGAAGAGTGGTGAATTACCTAGAAAAGAGTGAGCTTATATACGATAACCAGCACAGTTTCAGTGAAGGGAAATACTGTGTCACAAACCCCATGGAGTTGTATGATACGGTGACAGAAATAAGATAGGAGAGGGGTGGGTAGATTCCATGTTCTTGTATTGTAAGAAGGCTTTTGATACAGTCTTGCACAAGAGATTAGTGCAAAAGCTAAAAGAACAAGGCAGGAATAACAGAAAAGGCACTACAATGGATCAGAGAATAACTGACAGGAAGGAAACAACGAGTGATGGTACGTGAAGAGGTTGTTAGAGTGGGTACCTGTGACGAGAGGGGTTCCACGATGGTGAGTCCTAGGGCCGGTGCTGTTTCTGGTGTATGTGAAAGACATGACGGATGTGAAGCTAATGCGGAGAAATCAGACGGATGAGGATCCCTTTGGGGTGAGTATCCTACCGAGCATATCTCCTGAGGCGTAAATCAACCAAATAACTGCTGCAGCATATGAGAGCCTCATAAGCCTAGTTAGCTTAATATCTTTATTTTGAGTGAGATACCAAAGTCCCAATACGACTAAGTCTTCAGCGAGCCGCTGCCCAGACTAAGGGGTCGACAATCCAAATGAATTCTTTACTAACGAGACCCAAAATTTGGTCATCCCAAAAATCTCGGATATTATTCTAACACAACAAGACTTTGAAAAGGTAATGACATGCCCATGCACGATGCCCCAGGCCCAGACTCGTAGAACTCCGTGTTCATCAAGAACTGCGAGAAGCCCCTGTCACGTGCCTTCAGCATTCCATGGAAAGGAAGCATGAACAGAGAGGTTATCCCACACTCACTAAAACAACAGACATAGCCCCACTCTACTAAGGTGACAGTAAAGCAGTTGCAAAGAACTACAGACCGATAGCATTAACATCCCATATCATAAAAATCTTTGAAAGGGTTCTAAGAAGCAAGATCGCCAACCACCTAGATAACCATCAGTTAAACAACCCAGGGCGACATTCAATTCAATTCAAAGTTTATTCTCTATAAAGATTACAATGTTGAATTTACAGAATTTGGTTGTTGTGTGGTTTACATGTAGTTAAATAATGATTACAGAGTGTACCACTAGAACGCCTAGCATGGCTAGGCATTTCGGGCAGACTTAGTTTAATTCTTTATTTTAAAATATTACAAATTATGAGGTAAGTTGGTATTATGGCTAAGTGACTAAATACTAGTTTGTGAGTTTAGCAATGTGAATGCTTTTGTTTTGGCACAGTACATAGTTTCAGTATTGGAGTATCATAGGATTCATTATTTTAAGATTGAGATTAATATTTCTGTTTATGGTCAAATGGGTGAGTGAGTGTAAGTGTGAACCACCAGGTGGTATTCGTGTAGTTAGTTGATGGGGTGTATCAGGGAGATGAGATGTTTTCTAATGGGTTTAAAGCAGGTCGCTCCTGCCTGTCCCAGCTACTGGATCACTATGACAAGGTCCTGGATGCTGTAGAGAATAAACAAAATACAGATGTATACACAAACTTTGCAAAAGCTTTGGACAATTGTGATCACGGTGTAATAGCGCACAAAATGCGTGATAAAGGAATAACAGAAGAAGTTAGTAGGTGGATTTATAACTTCATGACAAATAGAACACGAAGAATAATAGTAAACAGAGTAAAGATGCTTTATATATATATATATATATATATATATATATATATATATATATATATATATATATATATATATATATATATATTTATATATATATATATATTTATATATATATATATATATATATATATATATATATATATATATATATATATATATATATATATATATATATGAGTGTACCTGGTAAAGTGTATGGTAGAGTTATAATTGAAAGAATTAAGAGTAAGACGGAGAATAGGATAGCAGATGAACAAGGAGGCTTTAGGAAAGGTAGGGGGTGTGTGGACCAGGTGTTTACAGTGAAACATATAAGTGAACAGTATTTAGATAAGGCTAAAGAGGTCTTTGTGGCATTTATGGATTTGGAAAAGGCGTATGACAGGGTGGATAGGGGGGCAATGTGGCAGATGTTGCAAGTGTATGGTGTAGGAGGTAGGTTACTGAAAGCAGTGAAGAGTTTTTACGAGGATAGTGAGGCTCAAGTTAGAGTATGTAGGAAAGAGGGAAATTTTTTCCCAGTAAAAGTAGGCCTTAGACAAGGATGTGTGATGTCACCGTGGTTGTTTAATATATTTATAGATGGGGTTGTAAGAGAAGTAAATGCGAGGGTCTTGGCAAGAGGCGTGGAGTTAAAAGATAAAGAATCACACACAAAGTGGGAGTTGTCACAGCTGCTCTTTGCCGATGACACTGTGCTCTTGGGAGATTCTGAAGAGAAGTTGCAGAGATTGGTGGATGAATTTGGTAGGGTGTGCAAAAGAAGAAAATTAAAGGTGAATACAGGAAAGAGTAAGGTTATGAGGATAACAAAAAGATTAGGTGATGAAAGATTGAATATCAGATTGGAGGGAGAGAGTATGGAGGAGGTGAACGTATTCAGATATTTGGGAGTGGACGTGTCAGCGGATGGGTCTATGAAAGATGAGGTGAATCATAGAATTGATGAGGGAAAAAGAGTGAGTGGTGCACTTAGGAGTCTGTGGAGACAAAGAACTTTGTCCTTGGAGGCAAAGAGGGGAATGTATGAGAGTATAGTTTTACCAACGCTCTTATATGGGTGTGAAGCGTGGGTGATGAATGTTGCAGCGAGGAGAAGGCTGGAGGCAGTGGAGATGTCATGTCTGAGGGCAATGTGTGGTGTGAATATAATGCAGAGAATTCGTAGTTTGGAAGTTAGGAGGAGGTGCGGGATTACCAAAACTGTTGTCCAGAGGGCTGAGGAAGGGTTGTTGAGGTGGTTCGGACATGTAGAGAGAATGGAGCGAAACAGAATGACTTCAAGAGTGTATCAGTCTGTAGTGGAAGGAAGGCGGGGTAGGGGTCGGCCTAGGAAGGGTTGGAGGGAGGGGGTAAAGGAGGTTTTGTGTGCGAGGGGCTTGGACTTCCAGCAGGCATGCGTGAGCGTGTTTGATAGGAGTGAATGGAGACAAATGGTTTTTAATACTTGACGTGCTGTTGGAGTGTGAGCAAAGTAACATTTATGAAGGGATTCAGGGAAACCGGCAGGCCGGACTTGAGTCCTGGAGATGGGAAGTACAGTGCCTGCACTCTGAAGGAGGGGTGTTAATGTTGCAGTTTAAAAACTGTAGTGTAAAGCACCCTTCTGGCAAGACAGTGATGGAGTGAATGATGGTGAAAGTTTTTCTTTTTCGGGCCACCCTGCCTTGGTGGGAATCGGCCGGTGTGATAATAAAAAAAAAATAAATATATACATATATATATATATCGTGCCGAATAGATAAAACTTGAAGCCGGCCAGAAGCAGAATTCACTAATTAGTATATGGGAAACAATTCACTGAATAAAATTTGTGGTAAATTAAAATTTAGACAACATAACGTGAGTGATAAAAATTGTTTTAATAAACTCCACTAATGGCAAGGGTTTGACGCTGATCAGAAAAAGAATTTTCAGTAATTTATCCTATTTAAAAAATTCCAAGTTTTTTTTTTTTTACCGTTTTCAATAAAATATTAAATTCGCACCAATTCCAACTAAACTCATGAGTTGTCATCCTTATTATAGAATATATTGTTAATATTCTGATACCAATTTGTTAGTTATTTAATAAAAAATCACTATTTATTCAATTTAATTGGCAAATTGGAACATTTACAGTTTAATGGAACAGTGAACCTTGTATTCATGAACCTACTCCAGGGGAGAAAAGTTGAAGTCTATCAGACGAGTCGTTTTCCAGGTGTAAAAACCATTGTTATGTCCTATCTTGTGGTAGAATATGTAACGTGGATTACTAAAAGGGCGCAGATTAGCGTGGAATTACCGTGGAATTACCGTGTAACTGTGATGGATCTTAACTGAAGGTCCCACCGTGCAGGCAGAGTGAAGCAGATACCAAGCCGCGAGGATAGACCTAGGTCCTGCCATCTACCAGTCACTCGCGAGGATAGACCTAGGTCCTGCCATCTACCAGTCACTCGCGAGGATAGACCTAGGTCCTGCCATCTACCAGTCACTCGCGAGGATAGAACTAGGGCCTGCCATCTACCAGTCACTCGCGAGGATAGAACTAGGGCCTGCCATCTACCAGTCACTCGCGAGGATAGAACTAGGGCCTGCCATCTACCAGTCACTCGCGAGGATAGAACTAGGGCCTGCCATCTACCAGTCACTCGCGAGGATAGACCTATGGCCTGCCATCTACCAGTCACTCGCGAGGATAGACCTAGGTCCTGCCATCTACCAGTCACTCGCGAGGATAGAACTAGGGCCTGTCATCTACCAGTCACTCGCGAGGATAGACATATGGCCTGCCATCTACCAGTCACTCGCGAGGATAGACCTAGGGCCTACCATCTACCAGTCACTCGTGAGGGTAGACCTAGGTCCTGCCATCTACCAGTCACTCGCGAGGATAGACCTAGGGCCTGCCATTTACCAGTCACTCGCGAGAATAGAACTAGGGCCTGCCATCTACCAGTCACTTACGAGGATAGACCTAGAGCCTGCCATCTACCAGTCACTCGCGAGGATAGACCTAGGGCCTGCCATCTACCAGTCACTCACGAGGATAGAACTAGGGCCTGCCATCTACCAGTCACTTACGAGGATAGACCTAGGGCCTGCCATCTACCAGTCACGAGGATAGACCTAGGGCCTACCATCTACCAGTCACTTACGAGGATAGACCTAGGGCCTACCATCTACCAGTCACTTACGAGGATAGACCTAGGGCCTGCCATCTACTAGTCACTTACGAGGATAGACCTAGGGCCTGCCATCTACTAGTCACTTACGAGGATAGACCTAGGGCCTGCCATCTACCAGTCACTTACGAGGATATACCTAGGGCCTGCCATCTACCAGTCACTTACGAGGATATACCTAGGGCTTGCCATCTACCGGTCACTTGCAAAACTAGGTCTAGACCAGTAACTCCCTCTAGTGGCAACTGTGACACAGGTGGGTAGGCCTTCTGTCTACACAGGTATGGTGGGGATTTCGACAATAATTCATCCAATCAACTTGAAGTTTTCAACACTTGTATACACAAACGAGAGCTTAATTCGTGCAATAATTGTGATGTTCACGAGCCCTTATAACCGAAGTTACTGAACCCACTCTCAGCATTCTGGAATGTCTCAAATAACTTCGAAAATCCTCAGTAGCGAAGGTTGTTTCAAAAGGTGCCAAAGAATACGATCATGGCGGAGAGTTAAATTCAAATGTGTATAGGTGTAGGTCTGAACATTTTTGTGTAAATTAGTGAAATATTTATTCCCGATAAATCACACTAAATAATCTTGCATTCACCTCTTTTATTTGGTTTTAATGTTTAATAACTGATGTTTCTTTTGCCTCCTGGCAAATTTATTGATGACATAAAATAAAAAAAGAAAAATAGAAAATAGAAAAGAAAACCGAAGAAAATCAGGCAAACATTTAAAAATACTCTTTTGGAATACATTAATAATAATAATAATTATAAGAAAGATGAGGAGATGGAGTAGGAGGAGGAGGACGAGGAAAAGGACGAGGAGGAGGAGGAGGACGACGAGGAGGACGAGGAGGAGGACGACGACGAGGAGGAGGACGAGGAGGAGGACGAGGAGGAGGAGGACGACGACGACGAGGAGGAGGACGACGACGAGGAGGAGGACGACGAGGAGGAGGAGGAGGAGGAAAAGGACGAGGAGGATTCAAATTCAAATTCAAAGTTTATTCTCTATAAGGATTACAATGATGAGTTTACAGAAATTTGGTTATTGTTTGGTTTACATGTAGTAAAATTGTGATTACAGAGTGTACCACTAGAACGCTTAGCATGGCTAGGCATTTCGGGCAGACTTAGTTTTATTCTTAATTGTAAAATATTACAAATTATGAGGTAAGTTGGTATTATGGCTAAGTGACTAAATACTAGTTTGTGAGTTTAGCAATGTGAATGCTTTTGTTTTGGCACAGTACATAGTTTCAGTATTGGAGTATCACAGGATTCATTATTTTAAGACTGAGATTAATATTTCTGTTTATGGTCAAATGAGTGAGTGAGTGTAAGTGTGAACCACCAGGTGGTATTCGTGTAGTTAGTTGACGGGGTGTATCAGGGAGATAAGGTGTTTTCTAATGGTAGTTTTGAAGGTGATGAATGTGTCTGCAGTTCTAGAGTTCTCAGGTAGGATATTCCAGATTTTAGGGCCTTTGACATACATTGAATTTTTGTAAAGGTTTAGTCGGACACGGGGAATGTCGTAGAGATGTTTGTGTCTGGTGTTATGCCTGTGGGTTCTGTCACAACTATCAAGAAAGCGTTTTAGGTCAAGGTTGATATTAGAGTTTAAGGCCCTGTAGATATAGATTGCACAGTAGTAAGTGTGGATGTACTGAACTGGGAGTAAGTTTAGATCTATGAAGAGTGGGGGGGGTGTGTTGCCAGGGATGGGATTTAGTGATTATTATTACTGCAGCTTTTTGTTGGGTTATTATTGGCTTTAGGTGTGTTGCTGCAGTTGATCCCCAAGCACAAATAGCATAGGTGAGGTATGGATAAATAAGTGAGTGGTATAGTGTGAGAAGGGCATTTTGCGGCACGTAGTATCGTATCTTGGAGAGAATCCCAACCGTTTTGGATACTTTTTTGGCTATATGCTGGATATGGGTGCTGAAATTCAGGTTGTTGTCAAGGTATAAGCCTAGGAATTTTCCCCCATTATTTCTGGTAATTAGAGTGTTGTCAATCTTAATGTTAATTTGTGCATCTCCTGCTCTGCTACCAAGCATAATATAGTAAGTTTTGTCAGTGTTAAGCGTAAGTTTATTGGCTGTCATCCAAGTCGATATTTTAATCAGCTCCTCATTCACAATGGTGTTGAGGGTGGCAGGATGATGACGACGACGACGAGGATGATGATGAGGACGATGAAGAGGACGACGTTGATGAGGACGACGAGGAGGACGACGACAAAGAGGAGAAGGTGCAAGTATGGTTGCAAAATTGTCAAAGATCTTTCAATGGGATTTTCTGCTAAAATGTCACTTGCTTTAAATTCCACCATTTTACCATGGTTGGAAGTATTGTAAACCTTGGCTATTGGGTCTTACAGTGGAGATAAATTATCTCTTGTCATTGGCTGTTATGTCAACCTCCTCCATTAACCTCATGATTTCTTTTGCTCATACTGACGCTCTCTAGCCCCTAGTGATCTGGTCTGACTACATTTCCTTAGGGAAACTTTTCACTTCAATGAATCTTTTGCTATGTTCTTTATACACTTCCCTCTCATTCTCCATTACTTTCAGTCCCTCCTTTACCCTTTTCACCTGATCCTTCATAATGGTTCATTTCTCGTTAAGGCGGTCACTCTGGATCCAGGGGTGAGGAGGAGGATGGAGATGCGCTTTGGTACCTCTTTCGTCTCAGTGGTCTCTCTGAAACCAACGAAGAGGAAGAGGAAGACGAGGTTTCCTCCCTGTTTCGTTCTGAGGGTCCTGCCTCACGATACAGCGGAGAGGAAGATGAAGACGAGGTTTCCTCCCTCTTTCGTTTTGTGGATCTCGCCTCATGATCTAGCGGCGAGGATGAAGATGCTGTACTTTCATCCCTCTTACTCTTCGGTGATGTTATTTTCGAGTCCCGAGGTGAAGACTGCAAAGACGAGCTTTTATACTTCGTCTGTATATGCGGTGTCCTGTCAGGATCCGTCGATGAGGAAGATGAAGATGAACTTTCATGCTTCTTCCTCTTCAGCAGTTTCTTCCCTGTCTTTATTTTCCATGACTAACGGGATGTCGGAAACTGTGACACTAAGAGACAAGATTGCATTTACATTTGCTGACTTACTTAATTTTCAAGAGAAGAAATGATGGCCTAGTTTGTTGGCCTCTTTATCGGATCTTCTTCTAGAGATTTTTAAATAATGTTTTCTATTTCGACGGGGAGACATGTATCGCTTAAATATTTATTCCACGTTGTTCCAAGGCTAAAAATATCACTTGCTTCAGAGCATGGTTTTTCGGTGACCAAATTTTGGAAATATTCCAAATACTTTGGGAGTTATGTGGGAGTAAAGGGCAGATTTTTTTGCAATATTCCAGGAACTAACAAACTTTATTTTTTTGTGAAATAAAGATAAGTTTATTTAGAGAAAAGGAGTCACCGAAAATAAGTATAAGCATTGTTCTATCGGCACCAAGTGTCCAAACAACCTTACGTAGTCCCATATAAGAGAAAATTTGGCCACAAGGGCATTTTCAGTAAATTAGTCATTTCTCAGTTGTTGTTTGAGGTATATTTTTGATAAATATTTTCAAGAAAGAGTGAAACAACTTTGTCTTGTGTACCAAAACTGGAAAAAATCGGACGGTAAACAACAGAGTTACAGATTTTGCCCTACGGCCCCTACACCCCTGCTTTTCATTGGGGGGATGTTGCATCGTCTGCCAAGTCTTTTGCTTTCGTAGTGAGTGATTTTCGTGTGCAAATTCGGTACTAGTCCCTCTAGGATTTTCCAGGTGTATATAATCATGTATCTCTCCCGCCCACGTTCCAGGGAATACAGGTTCAGGAACCTCAAGTGCTCCCAGTAATTGAGGTGTTTTATCTCCGTTATGCGCGCCGTGAAGGTTCTCTGTACATTTTCTAGGTCAGCAATTTCACCTGCCTTGAAAGGTGCTGTTAGTGTGTAGCAATATTCCAGCCTAGATAGAACAAGTGACCTGAAGAGTGTCATCATGGGCTTGGCATCCCTAGTTTTGAAGGTTCTCATTATCCATCCTGTCATTTTTCTAGCAGATGCGATTGATACAATGTTATGGGCGAAACGTTGTCAATAAAGGTTCGGATTATACATTTGTCTAGTTTTCCAAGGAGTCGGTGTTTTATACCATTTATCTCTATCTAATTTACACATGTTACTAAATTAATATAATTGTACTTACGTGTACTTGTCCCTAAATAAAATTACTAAACTAAAAAAAAACTTTCTCCATTATGGTTATTTCCGGCTTTTTCTAACTTCCAAGTTCACTTAATTACTACATTAAGTTACTTCGGTAGGACGTCAGTGATCCTTGCAATACATTACGTTCTCTGGCCGATTATTTTTTTCTATTAGTGAATAAAATATCGCCCGTTCAAAATGATGTTGAAGATGCCCCCAAAACAGCCGCTCAGTAAAAGAGTTAAAATCTTGAGCTGTAAGTTTATGGATTTTTTGTACAACGATGCCCAAGTGGTAAAATTATAGTCAGGAGCATTTGGAGATTGTTGTTTACTTATCAACAATAATATGCCTGATGTGGTTGTAAAGACGTTTAATACAAATATTTGTAAAAATATCATCGAATATATCTTTGGGTTCGAAGCTGACATTAAACGACTTTTGATAGGAGAGTGTAACGTGCTGGCTGCTCTTGCTAGAGTGAAAGGAGTGCAGGACTTGTTCGGTGCTTGCTTAGAGAGGAATCAGATGGTGTCTTATTATGCAGGGAAAACCCTTGACAGCTTTTTCTTTAAGAAGCACACATTACTGAGCAAGCTTTAGGTGATGTTATAGGTGCACACTGTCATGCAGAAGATTGTGGAGAAGGGTTTTGCGCATAATGACATCAAGGGTAATAATATTTGTATATTAAACAGGAACGTAACGCTGATTGATTTTGGATTTGGTAGCAAATTTGGGACAATTGTAAGTACTGATGAAAGGAGTTTTCAAGGAGGAAAACGTGACTGGTTTTCTCCCGAGATACGAGAAGGAAAACCATGCTCTGAGGCAAGTGATATTTTTAGCCTTGGAATAAAGTGGAAAAACTATTTAAGCAAAACACGTCTCCCCACCGTAATTCAAAACATTATTTAAAAATCGTTAAACGACGACCCGGTAAATAGGCCTACAAACTAAGCTATTATTACTTCCCTTGAAAATTAAATAAATAGGTTGATGTAAATGTAAGGTGATAAAGACGCCTTGCCATAACCATCTTACTAACTGTTGCGATTGCCGACTTCTGGCGCAACATCGTCGCTGGATCCAAGAAAGAAACTGCTTATACAGCAGACACATGAAAGCTCGCCTTAGTCTTCACCTCTGGATCCAAAGATAACATCCCCGATACGAAAGAGGGATGAAAGTGCAGCTTCATCCTCGTTCTCGCCACTCGCTCCTGAGACGAAACCCACAAAACTAGAGAGAGAGGAATCCTCATCTTCCTCGTCCTCACCACTAGATCCAGAGACGAGACCCACAAAACGAAAGAGAGAGGAATCCTCGTCTTCTTCATCCTCACCGCTAGATCCTGAGACGAGACCCACAAAACGAAAGAGGGAAGAAACCTCGTCTTCATCCTTATCCTCTCCGCTGGATCCTGAGACGAGATCCACAAAACGATTGAGAGAGAAATCCTCGTCTTCCTCATCCTCACCACTAGATCCTGAGACGAAATCCACAAAACGACTGATAGAGAAATCCTCGTCTTCCTCATCCTCACCGCTGGATCCAGAGACGAGACCCACAAAACGAAAGAGAGAGGAATCCTCGTCTTCTTCATCCTCACCGCTAGATCCTGAGACGAGACCCACAAAACGAAAGAGGGAAGAAACCTCGTCTTCATCCTTATCCTCTCTGCTGGATCCTGAGACGAGATCCACAAAACGATTGAGAGAGAAATCCTCGTCTTCCTCATCCTCATCGCTAGATTCTGAGACGAGATCCACAAAACGATTGAGAGAGAAATCCTCGTTTTCCTCATCCTCACCACTAGATCCTGAGACGAAATCCACAAAACGACTGATAGAGAAATCCTCGTCTTCCTCATCCTCACCGCTAGATCCTCAGATGAAACCTACAAAAAGACAGAGAGAGGAATCCTCGTCTTCATCGTCTTCCTCCCCACTGGATTCAGAGCGACCACAGAAACGAGAAAAGGGTGAAAGTATATCTCCATCTTCCTCCTCGCCGTTGGATCCAGAGTCAGTCAGTTCGAAAAATGGACGATTATGAAGAACCAAGAGATAAGGCTAGTTGAAGGAGGGGAGGTGACAGAGACTTAGAATATACGAGGATTATAAAAGATCCTTACAGATCTCCACGGAAGAAAGTAAAGCAGTTGCTGAGAAAAAGTCAAAAAGTGATGTTAAGTCACAGTCAGTGTCGTCTGCAAGAAGGAAAGATAGGTAAGAGCAGTAGGGTGGCGGCGTCAGTGGAGGTAAATCCTGCGAGCTCGCTGGTAAACCGGACAATCCACAAGAAAGTTAAGAACCGAAATAGGGCCCTGACAAACCTCACAGAGAAGAATAGGGTGTCATTCCATGAGATACCTATGGGTAAGGCGAGTATAGCCGATGGAGAGCCCAGTCTCCCGAGTACAGCAATGGTGGTAAGATGGCCACAAACCTAAAAGCAGTTTAACAGAGTGCAAATTTATGATGCATGTCCAATCATCTGTTGCCAACGGCTGCAAAGACATGTAGAGATAAAATAATCCCTGAACAGAATACCTTCATAAGAAACTGCTGACCGCGCAGCAGCATCCGCCTGTTCATTGCCCTGCACATCAGCATGTCCAGGGACCCAACAGAAAACGAGGTCTTTGTTTTTGCTAGCCACACGGCACAACCAAAGCTGAATACAAATATCCAGTGGATGAGGGAAATCAAATTGTTTAATGGCCTGTAAGGCACTGAGGGATTCTGAAATGATCACAAACGCCGAAGGAGACATACATGTAATACGGAGAAGTACTGAGGATGGCATACAGCTCGGCGGTAAAAATACTAGCAGAGTCTAACAAATGACCCACGACAACATCGTGTGTGAGGGTGTGTGTGGGGGTGTTGGTGTGTGGGTGTGCGTCCTTGTGTGTATGCATATATTTGTACGCTCGTGAGCACATGTCCGTGCGTGCGCCCTTGTGTGTGTATGTGCGCGCACGCGCTAGTGTGGGTGTATGATCCACTTAATATTTGTATTTATAACTCATTACAATTGTGACCAGGTGTGGACGTATCAGTGGTTCATTACTTTGTAATTTGCTCATGACTGTAACCGTGTATAGGAGTGAAGCTGATTCATTACCTCTGTAACTTGCCATGATTGTGACCAGACGATCATCAAACTAACTCAAGAAATGCAGGAACTAAAGGCTAACAATGCAGATTACCTCAACAAGATCACTGCTCTAGAACATAAACTAGACACTCTAGAACAACAAAGCAACACCCACACCCAGTCCCTAGACACCATCAACACTCTAAAAGACCAAGTCACCCTACTTACTACCAACATTACAGAGGAAAGATCAAGAGTGGACCAACAACTTGCCAATGTCATAACCAACTTCCAAGACCATAATGACCAACAGCAGCTATCTGACGCTGTTGTAGTTAACAGCAAACATCTCCCAGCCACAGTCACCCAAGAGACCTGCATGGAGACCACCCTACAGCTTATCAAGGACCACCTTCGCCTTAACATACGTAGTGATGACCTTTAGCGCAAGGCAGTACGGGAGAACAGACATGAACCGTCGGAACCTCCCAAGGGGAAAGGGAAAAGGCGGACGCTACATGAACGTACAAGGGAGGCAACTGGAGAGAAGCAGAGGCGTCGTAAGGGGGGGGGGTCGCTCCGGGTGACACCATTTAGGGGGTGACACCATAGAGCCTCTAAAGGTGACACTAATGCATAAAACAGTGCTGCACCAACATAAAAATCCTTCGTTTCTATATAGTCCCTATCACGAGCCTTTACCATCCTATGGAGAGGGAGCATGGACATGGGGGTCGTCACACAGTTACTAAAAACAACAGACAGCCCCACTCCACAAAGGGGGCAGTAAAGCAACAGCAAAGAACTACAGACCGATAGCAATAACATCCCATATCATAAAAATCTTTGAAAGGGTCCTAAGAAGCAAGATCACCACCCATCTAGAAACCCATCAGTTACACAACCCAGGGCAACATGGGTTTAGAACAGGTCGCTCCTGTCTGTCTCAACTATTGGATCACTACGACAAGGTCCTAGATGCACTAGAAGACAAAAAGAATGCAGATGTAATATATACAGACTTTGCAAAAGCCTTCGACAAGTGTGACCATGGCGTAATAGCGCACAAAATGCGCGCTAAAGGAATAACAGGAAAAGTCGGTCGATGGATCTATAATTTCCTCACTAACAGAACATAGATAGTAGTAGTCAACAGAGTAAAGTCCGAGGCAGCTACGGTGAAAAGCTCTGCTCCACAAGGCACAATACTCGCTCCCATCTTGTTCCTCATCCTCATATCTGAGATAGACAAGGATGTCAGCCACAGCACCGTGTCTTCCTTTGCAGATGACACCCGAATCTGCATGACAGTGTCTTCCATTGCAGACACTGCAAGGCTCCAGGCGGACATCAACCAAATCTTTCAGTGGGCTGCAGAAAACAATATGAAGTTCAACAATGAGAAATTTCAGTTTCAATTACAAAACAAATTCTGGCTACAAAATAGAGCGAAACACCAACGTCAAAGACCTGGGAGTGATCATGTCGGAGGATCTCACCTTCAAGGACCATAACATTGTATCAATCGCATCTGCTAGAAAAATGACAGGATGGATAATGAGAACCTTTAAAACTAGGGATGCCAAGCCCATGATGACGCTATTCAGGTCACTTGTTCTATCTAGGCTGGAATATTGCTGCACACTAACAGCACCTTTCAAGGCAGGTGAAATTGCTGACCTAGAAAATGTACAGAGAACCTTCACGGCGCGCATAACGGAGATAAAACACCTCAATTACTGGGAGTGCTTGAGGTTCCTGAACCTGTATTCCCTGGAACGCAGGCGGGAGAGATACATGATTATATACACCTGGAAAATCCTAGAGGGACTAGTACCGAACTTGCACACGAAAATCACTCACTAAGAAAGCAGAAGACTTGGCAGACGATGCAACATCCCCCCAATGAAAAGCAGGGGTGTCACTAGCACGTTAAGAGACCATACAACAAGTGTCAGGGGCCCGAGACTGTTTAACTGCCTCCCAGCATACATAAGGGGGATTACCAACAGACCCCTGGCTGTCTTCAAGCTGGCACTGGACAAGCACCTAAAGTCGGTTCCTGACCAGCCGGGCTGTGGCTCGTACGTTGGTTTGCGTGCAGCCAGCAGTAACAGCCTGGTTGATCAGGCTCTGATTCACCAGGAGGCCTGGTCACAGACCGGGCCGCGGGGGCTTTGACCCCTGGAACTCTCTCCAGGCAAACTCCAGGTGTAGGCCTATATAGGGAAAATCATTGATTTTGATGATGTGATAGGTGATTTCGCAGGATTGAAGGCAAGGAAATGTAAGATCAGATTCACTGAGATGTTACCTGGACTCAAGGTCAAATCGGAACTAGTGTTTCTCTGATACTGCAATGCTCTTTCTTCTTTTTTTTTTTTTTGGGGGGGGGGCATTGTTGAAGACGAATAAATGTAGGATCTGTTGCTGTACTCAAAGTGATATTTGAGTTTATGTTTCCTCAATATTACTACGATTATTTATTTTATCATTAATTATGTTGAGAAGTATTCTCCTGTTCGGTTTCTGGCCCTTAAACGTTCTCATTACTAAACATTAGTCACTGGTCATGCAGTGACATAACTGGAGTTTACCCCCATCCCCCCGTCCTTGAATTTCATGGGGGTGACACCAAAGATGCTGCCCCGGGTGACACCAACCCTAGCGACGCCTCTGGAGAGAAGACCGGAGTGAAGATGTAAAGGGAACGGACAAAGTATGCTGGAGCGCCGAAGAGATAACGGGCTTCTACTAATGTGTGAGATCAACCTATACGTAGAAGGTTATGCGAGCAGATAAAGTAACGAAGGCAATGAGCGTCACGACAATCGGCTAAGGAACATTCGCCTCAGCATAGAGGCTTTGAACAGGAGATCAACGAAAGGCACGAAGGCATAAACGTAGACCCTGATGATGAAGGGGATCTAACTTGCAGAAGCCGCAGAATATACTTGGTCGCCATAATCCAGTTTTGACAAGACTAGGGCGGAATGCGAATGGAGTAGAGTCCGGCGATCTGCTCCCCATGAACGATGCACAAGAATTTTAAGGAGGTTCAGCCGACCATGGTAAGCTGCCTTCAAAGAGGAAGTGTGAGGTTTCCATGTCAACTGGCGATCGAATAGAAGATCAAGAAACTTGACTATCACATTCCAGATTACGTGAACCCTGCAAATACAACAGAATATCTGGGACAAGATGGTGAAGGTAATGAAATGGGTTTTCGTACTATAAAATTCAAATCCACGAGAAGGGGCTCAGTGGGAAACAAGGTCAATCGCAACCTGAAGGGAGGCCGCTACAAGGTGACAGTCAGCGCCTGCGTAAGCTATACCGAAGTCGTCCACATATAGTGAGGACCAAATATGCAATGGGAGAATGGAAGGTAGATCATTTATAGCCAAGAGAAAGAGGGTAGTGTTAAGGACACAACCTTGTGGGACTCCCTCTGCCTGGACCTTCAGAACCTTCAAAACTAGGGATGCCAAGCCCATGATGACACTCTTCAGGTCGCTTGTTCTATCTAGGCTGGAATATTGCTGCACACTAACAGCATCTTTCAAGGCAGGTGAAATTGCTGACCTAGAAAATGTACAGAGAACCTTCACGGCGTGCATAACGGAGATAAAACACCTCAATTACTGGGAGCGTTTGAGTTCCTGAACATGTACTCCCTGGAATGCAGGCGGGAGAGATGCATGATTATATACACCTGGAAAATCCTAGAGGGACTAGTACAGAACTTGCACACGAAAATCACTCGCAAAGAAAGCAGAAGACTCAGCAGACGATGCAACATCCCACCAAAGAAAAGCAGGAGTGTCACTTCCACGTTAAGAGACAATACAATAAGTGTCAGGGGCCCGAGACTGTTCAACTGCCTCCCAGCATACATAAGGGGGATTACCAATAGACCCCTGGCTGTCTTCAAGCAGGCACTGGACAAGCACCTGAAGTCGGTACCTGACCAGCCGGTCTGTGGCTCGTACGTTGGACTGCGTGCAGCCAGCAGTAACAGCCTGGTTGATCAGGTTCTGATCCACCAGGAGGCCTGGTCACAGACCGGGCCGCAGGGGCGTTGACCCACGGAACTCTCCCTAGGTAAACTCCAGGAACAGTCTGAGGAAAGCGAGGCGCCAACACGAGCACGAAAATGTTTTTCAGATAAGAAAGCAACAAGGAACGTCGGTAGATTACAGCAGAGGCCTAAGCAGTAGGCTTGGGCTAAGATGTTATACTTCCAAGTGGTGTCATATGCCTTCTCAAGATCAAAAAAAGACTGCTAGGATGGAGTATTTATAAGGATTCATAATAGTGTCCGAAATATGACAGCTGGTTTGCGAGGTTTAAATTCAGTCCGTTATTATTATACTTTATGTTAAGTTATAAACTCGAGTGAATGGTTCAGCCCAACGAATGATTACAGGTCGATCCTCCGACCATAAATCCCAAAATTTCAACGAGTCCTCTAGACAGTTTTGGAGAATTCTTTAATACCGAAAACAGGCTAGGATGGAGTATTTATAAGGATTAAAAAATCAGTTTTACACACACACACACACACACACATGTTGACGGCCCTGGCTGGCCTTGTATACTGTTTGATACTGGTCACTCACTCCTGCAAGCTATTACCAGAATTAGAATAGAAATAGCATAGACATAGAGAATATAGTGTTGACGAGTGTGAGAAGGTAGGTGGGACAAGCTTTTAAGGGCAACATGGTAAGACGGTGCTAGGGGGTCCCAGGAGGGTTTAGTCAGGTCACAAGAAGTTGCGGCCAGTCATTACACCGCACAAGACTCTCACACACACACTCACACACACACACACACACGCACACACGCACACAGGCAGTGTTACTACCGGTAGTTATTAGCAGTAAGAATACTTAGGAAGCTAGGAAGTCCTCTCTCAATGTGAACAAGGAAAATGATAATAACCAGCAACAATTAACACGTAAATCCAGAAAGGGCAATAAGTGGAGAGAGTAGCATAATTGGGAAAGATAAATGAGACTAAATTTGTGCCTACACGACGGACCTCTCAACCCCCCCCCCTAACCCTCCCTCCCTCACACACAAGCACACACACACAAGGGTAGACACTCACACACACACACATACACACACATACACACATACACACACACACATACATACACACATACGTAAACACACAAACACACACACACACATACACATACACATACACACACACACGCACACACACACACACACACACACACACACACACACACACACACACACACACACACACACACACACATTCACACACACACACTCACACACACACACATACACACACACACACACACACACACACACACACACACACACACACACACACACACACCCATTTGTGAACGACATGACGGAAGGAATAGACTCTGAGGTGTCCCTGTTTGCAGATGACGTGAAGTTGATGAGAAGAATACACTCGATCGAAGACCAGGCAGAACTACAAAGGGATCTGGACAGGCTGCAGAACTGGTCCAGCAATTGGCTCCTGGAGTTCAATCCCACCAAGTGCAAAGTCATGAAGATTGGGGAAGGGCAAAGAAGGCCGCAGACGGAGTACAGTCTAGGGGGTCAGAGACTACAAACCTCACTCAAGGAAAAAGATCTTGGGGTGAGTATAACACCAGGCACATCTCCTGAAGCGCACATCAACCAAATAACTGCTGCAGCATATGGGCGCCTAGCAAACCTCAGAACAGCATTCCGACATCTTAATAAGGAATCGTTCAGGACCCTGTACACCGTATACGTTAGGCCCATATTGGAGTATGCGGCACCAGTTTGGAACCCACACCTAGCCAAGCACGTAAAGAAACTAGAGAAAGTGCAAAGGTTTGCAACAAGACTAGTCCCAGAGCTAAGAGGTATGTCCTACGAGGAGAGGTTAAGGGAAATCAACCTGACGACACTGGAGGACAGGAGAGATAGGGGGGACATGATAACGACATACAAAATACTGAGAGGAATTGACAAGGTGGACAAAAACAGGATGTTCCAGAGATTGGACACAGTAACAAGGGGACACAGTTGGAAGCT
The DNA here is from genome assembly GCF_038502225.1 of Cherax quadricarinatus. Classification (NCBI taxonomy): domain Eukaryota; kingdom Metazoa; phylum Arthropoda; class Malacostraca; order Decapoda; family Parastacidae; genus Cherax; species Cherax quadricarinatus. The sequence goes on from NC_091357.1 coordinate 2,112,685, forward strand.
AAAGACACAGATGAATCACAGGGATGTTAGGAAGTATTTCTTCAGCCACAGAGTAGTCAGTAAGTGGAATAGTTTGGGAAGCGATGTAGTGGAGGCAGGATCCATACATAGCTTTAAGCAGAGGTACGATAAAGCTCACGGCTCAGGGAGAGTGACCTAGTAGCGATCAGTGAAGAGGCGGGGCCAGGAGCTCGGACTCGACCCCCGCAACCTCAACTAGGTGAGTACAACTAGGTGAGTACCCTCCGCCACTTGACACCTTAGCCTTAGCCACCTACCCCTCCCCCAAACCACCTAACCCCTCCCCAAACCGTCTAACCCCCGCCCAACAACCTCCCTCCCTCCAATAACCATCCTCCCCCTCCCCCATAACCATCCATCCCCTCTCTCCCCCAAACCATCTAACTCCCTCCCCCAAACCATCTAACTCCCTCCCCCAACTATCTCTGCCCCTCCAATAACCATCCTCCCCCTCCCCCACAACCATCCATCCCCTCTCCTAACCGTCTATTCCCCTCCCCCTAACCAGGATGAGGACAAGGGGCTCCAAGGACGAATCTGAGAGGGAGGAATGGGAGATAGAGCTCAAAAAAAGGGAGGAAGACTGGGGAAGGAGACTAGATGAGCTGGAAAGGAAGATGGAAGAGAGGTTAGCAGCAGAATGCAGAAGGTGGAAGCAACAGGCCACAGCAGCAGAAATCAAGATAGAGAGATTAGAAGAGGAGCTGAGACATCTGAAACAGCACAGAGACAAAGATATTACAGAAGTAGCATCGGCAATGGCTACATCGAACACAGACAACAGGTCCGAAGGAAGCATGGAAACTAAACTGTATGCAGAGGTCCTGTCAAACCCACATGGGGCCAAAACAAAGACAGGGAGCACTCTAGGACAGAAAGAGAGGTTGGAAGACATTGATGGAACTAGGACATGTGCAAGGACCTTACCAGATACCTGTGGGGGCCAGGAGCAAGTGAGCAGGAAGGATAAACCAAGAAGCATAGGGGCCATAACGAGGGAAGGGACTGAAGGAAGGAACACTCCACGGGAAGGAACTAAAACACATCAGAGGATGCAATGGGAGTCACAGTGGGAGGTGGAAAGGGAGAGATCCGTGTTTGTCTATGGGCTAGACGAAGCTAAAGGGGAAACTTATGATGAAAGAAAGCAGGAGGAGAAAAAAGCGATTGAAGACATCATGAAGGTGATAGGCGAGGGGGACATGACCCAGGTGGCAAATTTTCGGAGAATTGGGTGGTTCACAAAGAAAAGGAATCGGCCTCTCAAAGTAATTTTCAAGGCAGAATCAACCCGAACCATGATCCTGCAGGAGAAAGCACGGCTGAGAGGCAAGCAGGAGTTCCGGAGTGTGTACCTCGACCGAGACAGAACACAGGACGAAAGGAAGACAATGAAAGAGAGAGTTCAAAAACGAAAGGAGAAATGGGAGGAAATGAAAAAGGAGAGCAGAATAACCCAGGATCAAATGGAAGGACAAGCGCACCCCCCAGAAACACCTGCAGAAGGACTCCAGCCACGACACCCCCAAGGCAACTGAACATTCCAAACCAACCATCACACACCGATCCCTCTGTTTCCACCCCCCGCACCACAGTTACAGTATTAGAACAGAAGTTGAAGGTTTGGTACACAAATGCAGATGGATTAACGAATAAACATGAGGAATGGCAAGAAAGAATCAATGAGAAGTCCCCAGACATCATAGCAGTTACAGAAACAAAACTCATGGAGACAATAACAGATGCAATCTTCCCACAAGGATACCAGATCATGAGGAAAGATAGAAGGGGTAGGGGGGGAGGTGGGGTTGCTCTGCTCGTAAAAAACAGATGGAAATTCGAGAAAATGGAAGGAATAGATGAGACAGGAGAAAGAGACTACATAGCAGGTACACTTCAGTCTGGGGAACACAAAGTGGTCATTGCAGTGATGTATAATCCACCACAGAACTGCAGGAGGCCAAGAGAGGAATATGAAGAGAGCAACAGAGCAATGGTGGACACACTTGCTGAGGTGGCAAGAAGAGCTCACTCCAGCAGAGCAAAGTTGCTGGTTATGGGGGATTTCAACCACAGGGAGATTGACTGGGAAAACCTGGAGCCACATGGGGGTCCCGAAACATGGAGAGCCAGGATGTTGGACGTGGTGCTGGAAAACCTCATGCACCAACATGTTAAGGACACTACCAGAGTGAGAGGGGAGGATGAACCAGCAAGATTGGACCTTGTGTTCACCCTGGGCAGCTCAGACATTGAGGATATCAAGTATGAGAGTCCCCTAGGAGCTAGCGACCACGTGGTTCTGTGCTTTGAATACATAGTAGAGCTGCAAGTGGAGAGAATAACAGGAGTAGAATGGGAAAAGCCTGACTATAAAAGAGGGGACTACATAGGGTTGAAGAACTTCATGCGGGAGGTCCAGTGGGACAGAGAACTGGCAGGAAAGCCAGTAAATGAAATGATGGAATATGTAGCAACAAAATGCAAGGAGGCAGTGGAAAGGTTCATTCCCAAGGGCAACTGTAACAACGGGAAGACCAGAACAAGCCCCTGGTTTACCCGACGGTGTAAGGAGGCAAAAACAAAGTGCAATAGAGAATGGAAAAAGTACAGAAGGCAGAGAACACACGAAAATAGGGAGATCAGTCGCAGAGCCAGGAATGAGTACGCACAGGTAAGGAGGGAGGCCCAGCGACAGTATGAAAATGACATAGCATCGAGAATCAAGACTGACCCGAAACTGTTGTATAGCCACATCAGGAGGAAGACAACAGTCAAAGACCAGGTGATCAGATTAAGGACAGAAGGTGGAGAACTCACAAGAAATGATCAGGAGGTATGTGAGGAGCTGAACAGGAGATTTAAGGAAGTTTTTACAGTAGAGACAGGAAGGGCTGTGGGAAGACAGCACAGAAGGGAACATCAAGAGGGAATATACCAACAAGTGTTGGATGACATACGAACAACTGAGGAGGAGGTGAAGAAGCTCTTAAGTGACCTTGACACCTCAAAGGCGATGGGACCGGACAACATCTCCCCATGGGTCCTTAGAGAAGGAGCAGAGATGCTGTGTGTGCCTCTAACCACAATCTTCAACACATCCCTTGAAACTGGGCAACTACCTGAGAAATGGAAGACAGCTAATGTAGTCCCCATATTTAAGAAAGGAAACAGAAACGAGGCACTAAACTACAGACCTGTGTCTCTGACATGTATTGTGTGCAAAGTCATGGAGAAGATTATCAGGAGGAGAGTGGTCGAACACCTGGAAAGGAACAAGATTATAAATGAAAACCAGCATGGGTTCATGGAAGGCAAATCTTGTATCACAAACCTCCTGGAGTTTTATGACAAGGTAACAGAAGTAAGACACGAGAGAGAGGGTTGGGTAGATTGCGTTTTCCTAGACTGCAGGAAGGCCTTTGACACAGTTCCCCACAAGAGATTAGTGCAGAAGCTGGAGGATCAGGCACACATAAAAGGAAGGGCACTGCAATGGATAAGGGAATACCTGACAGGGAGGCAGCAACGAGTCATGGTACGTGAAGAGGTATCACAGTGGGCGCCTGTTACGAGCGGGGTCCCACAGGGGTCAGTTCTAGGACCAGTGCTATTTTTGATATATGTGAACGACATGATGGAAGGAATAGACTCTGAAGTGTCCCTGTTCGCAGATGACGTGAAGTTGATGAGAAGAATTAAATCGGACGAGGATGAGGCAGGACTGCAAAGAGACCTGGAGAGGCTGGACATGTGGTCCAGTAACTGGCTCCTCGAATTCAATCCAGCCAAATGCAAAGTCATGAAGATTGGGGAGGGGCAAAGAAGACCGCAGACAGAATATAGGCTAGGTGGACAAAGACTACAGACCTCACTCAGGGAGAAAGACCTTGGGGTGACCATAACACCGAGTACATCACCGGAGGCACACATCAACCAAATAACCGCTGCAGCATACGGGCGCCTGGCAAACCTGAGAATAGCGTTCCGATACCTCAATAAGGAATCGTTCAAGACACTGTACACTGTGTATGTTAGGCCCATACTGGAGTATGCAGCACCAGTCTGGAACCCACACCTGGTCAAGCACGTCAAGAAGTTAGAGAAAGTACAAAGGTTTGCAACAAGGCTAGTCCCAGAGCTCAAGGGAATGTCGTACGAGGAAAGGTTAAGGGAAATCGGACTGACGACACTGGAGGACAGAAGGGTCAGGGGAGACATGATAACGACATACAAGATACTGCGGGGAATAGACAAGGTGGACAGAGATAGGATGTTCCAGAGAGGGGACACAGGGACAAGGGGTCACAACTGGAAGCTGAAGACTCAGACGAGTCACAGGGACGTTAGGAAGTATTTCTTCAGTCATAGAGTTGTCAGCAAGTGGAATAGCCTAGCAAGTGAAGTAGTGGAGGCAGGAACCATACATAGTTTTAAGAAGAGGTATGACAAAGCTCAGGAAGCAGAGAGAGAGAGGATCCAGTAGCGATCAGTGAAGAGGCGGGGCCAGGAGCTGAGTCTCGACCCCTGCAACCACAATTAGGTGAGTACAATTAGGTGAGTACACACACACACACACACACACACACACACACACACACACACTTGATAAATTTATACCTACACATCTGAATTTCACTCTCCGCTGTCATCGTATTTCTTGTAAACTTCTAAACGTTTGAAGCTCTGCCCCTGAGGATTTTGGAAGTTATCCATCAGTCATTGAACACGTGAACATGCCAGTTGTTCCAAAAATTTGGTCCTCTCTATCGTACATTAGTGTTTAAAATTTGAGGCTGACTGGGTGAAACGTTATCGAGTTATTAAAAAATAAAATTGGAAAGTTGGAGAAAGAAATAAAAGAAAAGCGAAGAAAATAAGGCAACCTCTTAAAGATAAAAATTTGGGATTAATAATAATAATAATAATAATAATAATAATAATAAAACGAGAAGAAAAAAAAGAGTGGGCGAGCGAGGATGTTAATTTTCATTAAATTCCACCATTTTGAATTATCTGAAAGCTGGAACCTTCGCTACTGGGCTCTACAGTGGAGATAAGTTTCCCAGTCTCACTGCCTTTTATATCAACCTTTTTCTTAACTTCATGATTTCTTTTGCTCATGCTGATGCTCTCTAGCACCTAGTGATCTGGTCTGACTACCTTTCCTTCGGGAAACTTTTCACTTTCTTCGAATCTTTGCCATGTTCTTCACATACTTTCCTCTCATTCTCCATTACTTTCAGTCCCTCCTTTGCCCTTTTCACTTAGTTCTTCATAATGGTTCATTTCTCCTTAAGGCAGGAGGAGGATGGAGATGCACTTTTATACCTCTTTCGTTTTCGTGGTCTCTCTCAAACCAGCGGTGAGGAAAAGGAAGACTAGGTTTCTTCCCTCTTTCGTTTTGAGGGTCCTGCCTCATTATCCAGCAGTGAGGAAGATGAAGACGAGGTTTCTTCCCTCTTTCGTTTTGTGGATCTCGCCTCATGATCCAGCAGAGAGAAAGATGAGGACGAGGTTTCCTCCCTCTTTCGTTCTGTGGGTGTCGCCTCAGGATCCAGTTGCTATGATGAAGACGAAGGTGGACATTTATCCCTCACATTGTTTAGAATGATTTATTCTATTAACCTCAACATTAGCAACTGTTTTGTATGAAAGTGTGATACTTTACTAATTGTATCGATAAATTGAAGTATGTATGAATCCTGCAGTGAGGAGGAGGATGAAGAGGTACTTTCATTCCTCATTCTTTTTGATGTCCTTTCTGGTTCCTGCAGCCAGGAAAGAAGCGAAAAAATACATTCAGCACACTTGCGTTTCTGTGATGTGTCCGATTCCAGCGACGAGGAAGATGAAGAGGACGTTTCCTTCCTCTTTCGTTTTGAGGGTCTCGCCTCATGATCCAGAGTAGAGGAAGATGAAGAGGACGTTTCCTTCCTCTTTCGTTTTGAGGGTCCTGCCTCATGATCCAGAGTAGAGGAAGATGAAGATGAGGAAGATGAAGAGGACGTTTCCTTCCTCTTTCGTTTTGAGGGTCTCGCCTCATGATCCAGAGTAGAGGAAGATGAAGACTAGGAAGATGAAGAGGACGTTTCCTTCCTCTTTCGTTTTGAGGGTCTCGCCTCATGATCCAGAGTAGAGGAAGATGAAGATGAGGAAGATGAAGAGGACGTTTCCTTCCTCTTTCGTTTTGAGGGTCTCGCCTCATGATCCAGAGTAGAGGAAGATGAAGAGGACATTTCCTTCCTCTTTCGTTTTGAGGGTCTCGCCTCATGATCCAGAGTAGAGGAAGATGAAGATGAGGAAGATGAAGAGGACGTTTCCTTCCTCTTTCGTTTTGAGGGTCTCGCCTCATGATCCAGAGTAGAGGAAGATGAAGAGGACATTTCCTTCCTCTTTCGTTTTGAGGGTCCTGCCTCATGATCCAGAGTAGAGGAAGATGAAGACTAGGAAGATGAAGAGGACGTTTCCTTCCTCTTTCGTTTTGAGGGTCCTGCCTTATGATCCAGAGTAGAGGAAGATGACGACAAGGTTTCCTCTTTCTTTCGTTTTGTGGATCTCACCTTATGATCCAGTGGCGAGGATAAAGATGAAGCTGTACTTTCATCACTCTTTCGTATCTGTGAACTTAACTGTGGATTCAGAGGTGAGGAAGAAGGGATTTCATATGACTCTCGTTTCGTCTCGGAATTCTGTGATGGTGAAGGCGAAATTTCATGCGTCTTCCACTCCAGCAGCTTCTTCCCTGGATCCAGCGAAGATGGTAAATGGGGAGTTGGTAATCGGTACAGTTAGCAAGATTACGCTAAGGCTTCTTTACTATCTTCCATTTACACCAGGCGATTTATTTAATTTTCAAGAATTGTAATAAAAGCCTAGTTTGTAGGCCTCTTTATCGGATCTTTTTCTAACGATTTTTATATTATGTTATGTATTTCAGTGGGGAGATATTTGTGTCTGAAATACTGATTCCATAGTGTTCCAAGGCTAAAAATATCACTTGCCTCAGAGCATGGTTTACCTTTTCGTATCTCTGGGGCATACCATTTACGTTTTGTTTCTTCACAATTATCTTCATAACTAATAACTTTCCCAAATCTACAACCAAATCCAAAATCGATAAAAGTGACGTTGCCGTTTAATATACAAATATTATTAGCTTTTATGTCATTATGGACAAAACCCTTCTCTACAATCCTCTGCATGACACTATGCACTTGCAACATCACCTGAAGCTTGGTCACTAATGTATGCATTTTGTGTTTGAGAAAGCTTCCAAGGATTTCACCTGCATAACAAGATACCATCTGATTTCTCTCCAGGCAAACACCCAAGAGTTTTTGCACTCCTTTCACTCCAGCAAGATCAGCCAGCACATTACACTCTGCTATCAAGAAACGATTAGTTTCACGAAAGAAACCAAACTTATTCCCGAAGGCCGGTTAAAAAATATTTTGGCTGAAAGTCTTAACAACCAAATCGGGCCTATTTTTTCTCATCACTAGGTCGCATTTTCCAAATGCTCCTGATGATAATTTTACTACTTTGGCATCATTAAGTAAATGATTTATATCATCACACGTAAAGATTTTTACGTTTTTATTGAGCGGTTGCTTAGGGGGGGTAAATATTCTCATATTTAAGACCTGGCGATTCTTTATTTACTATAGAAAAATAATCGACCACAAGAACTAGTTAATCTATTGTGGTAACTCTTGCCATTTTGACTTACTTATCTTATTTAAGTAATAAAGTGAACCTGGAAGTAAGAAAAACAGGACAAGACCATAACGGATGATTTATCTTTAGTTTAATAAGTTGATTTAGGTACAGGTACACAATTTTAGGTGATGGCAATGTGTTAATTACCTAGGATAACCCAACAAAAGCCAAAGTGAATTATTTTCAGTAAGTAAGTTTATTCAGGTATACACAAATACAGTTACATATAATTATCATACATAGCAGCTTATGTGTAGAAAACCTGGGATAACCCAAAAAAGTCAGACAGAGTGACTTATTTCCATTGGGGTCCTTTTATTTCCATTGGGGTCCTTTTATTTCCATTGGGGTCCTTTGATAGCTTAACAAGTTAAGGTGATAGTTAAACAAGTTGCAATTATTTCTAAAGACGTTACAGTGGGATTAGGCTTTCAGCACTCCTTGCCACGAAGAGTCCGCACGGATTTAGCGCATTTCATGAATAATAGTGTCCGAAATATGACAGCTGGTTTGCGAGGTTTAAATTCAGTCAGTTATTATTATACTTTATGTTAAGTGATAAACTCGAGCGAATGGTTCAGCCCAACGAATGGTTACAGGTCGATCCTCCGACCATAAATCCCAAAATTTCAACGAGTCCTCTAGACAGTTTTGGAGAATTCTTTAAAGACAGCCGGCAGGACATCGTTTTCATTAATATTTGTATTATCTCTTATACCTCTCTCGTTTTGAATTTCCTCACTTCTTCCATGCTCACCAGCACAGCTTGTTTCCTCTACTAAGAGCAGCTATTGTTCCTTATCCATCTGCAGTACCAGAGCTCCTGTGCTCCTCAGGTTGTAGATGCTTCACCAGCACAACTTGTTTCCTCTACTAAGAGCAGCTATTGTTCCTTATCCATCTGCAGTACCAGAGCTCCTGTGCTCCTCTGGTTGTTGATGCTTCACCAGCACAACTTGTTTCCTCTACTAAGAGCAGCTATTGTTCCTTATCCATCTGCAGTACCAGAGCTCCTGTGCTCCTCAGGTTGTTGATGCTTCACCAGCACAACTTGTTTCCTCTACTAAGAGCAGCTATTGTTCCTTATCCATCTGCAGTACCAGAGCTCCTGTGCTCCTCAGGTTGTTGATGCTTCACCAGCACAACTTGTTTCCTCTACTAAGAGCAGCTATTGTTCCTTATCCATCTGCAGTACCAGAGCTCCTGTGCTCCTCAGGTTGCAGCTTCTGGAGTTGTCCGCATTCTTCGTCTACTTCAGGAAGTTCTATCCCCCGTCTGCCAGCACTGGGGCATTTCTGATACCTTTCAGCACTCTGCCACACGTCTGCTTAACAGGAAAGTTCTCGTTTCGGAAACATTCTACATAATGAAAAAGATGGTTGTGCAAGAAACTGAATTAATTCAGTCACTCATGCTACTTCCCTGATCATGGAGGAGACTTAAAGTAAATCCAGATACAGAGAAGACCGATGGTAATCACAATGCACATCTGTAGTTATAATGTCACTGTCTCTCTTATGCAGATTTCTGCATTAAAATGTAGTTTATAAAATAATGTACTGATTAGTGAAAAAAAAAGTGTCCCATAATTTCATAAATAATGTTTGTGGGCGCTTTTAGGGAGTGAAGTTACGCCGTGACTTTATTATTAGTATTAAAGATTATATAATTATTATATAAGTTTTTAGGGAGTGAAGTCGATCACACAATTGATGACATTACTATTTATAAAATTATGGAGCATTTTTTTTTTCAATGTAAACACCTTATATTATGCACTTCGTATTTGTGCAAAAAACTGAATAATACTCCATCATAAAAAACTATACCCCGGCCGGGATTGAACCCGCGGTCAGAGAGTCTCAAAACTCCAGCCCGTCGCGTTAGCCACTAGACCAGCTAGCCACAATAAGATTCATCCAACTAGGTATATTTCTACACCATAGGAAGGTTAGCACAGGCACCTCTGTGACCACAAATGCAAGTTTTTACAGACGAATCTCCAGCTAGCGTGGCCGTGACGAACTCTAGCTCAAGTCCCTTCACTGCCGTCAACATGACTCACGAAATCGTAATGGGTATGGTTTGTTTGCAATCGTGTCATTACGATTTCGTGAGTCAATACTCCATCATATTTGCTGTCTGTCAGCGCTGACACCTGGAGCTTGTTAGTTCACACTCTGGATGGTAAACTCGACCCTCCAGCAGGTTTCCTACACATGGATGGTAAGATACATAGGCAACGTTTAGGCATCTTTATTCTGAAATTGTTTCAGGCTACGAAACAGAATTCTTCTCCAGGCTTAGGGACTAACAACCTCAAATCTACGTTTTCAAGCGTGGGGAACTAACAACCTCAAATCTACATCTACAAGGGTGAGGGACTAACAACCTCAAATCTACGTTTTCAAGCGTGGGGAACTAACAACCTCAAATCTACATCTACAAGAGTGAGGGACTAACAACCTCAAATCTACGTTTTCAAGCGTGGGGAACTAACAACCTCAAATCTACATCTACAAGGGTGAGGGACTAACAACCTCAAATCTACATCTACAAGGGTGAGGGACTAACAACCTCAAATCTACGTTTTCAAGCGTGGGGAACTAACAACCTCAAATCTACATCTACAAGGGTGAGGGACTAACAACCTCAAATCTACATCTACAAGGGTGAGGGACTAACAACCTCAAATCTACGTTTTCAAGCGTGGGGAACTAACAACCTCAAATCTACATCTACAAGGGTGAGGGACTAACAACCTCAAATCTACATCTACAAGGGTGAGGGACTAACAACCTCAAATCTACGTTTTCAAGCGTGGGGAACTAACAACCTCAAATCTACATCTTCAAGGGTGAGGGACTGATTACATCGTCTTCACATCTCTACTGCTCCTGCCTACTTTCTGTACTCGACTGAAGAAACCTACTGTGTAGGCGAAACGTTTCGGGATAAAGTTGCCTAAATATTGCCTATGTGTCTTACTTGTATACAATTCTTAAATTTTCTTACACGTGCATAAAGAATCAAGTGGAATTTCCTTAGGATTTATACCTAATTTACTAGTATATATTCATTTAATTATTTTGCTTGTGTGTGTGTATGTTAAGGCCGTCAACAGCAGCCGTTATATTTGGTATCATTCAACTATTAAAATTTAATAACTATTCATGTGTGAATTATATGTATTGGTATTCGAACTGTATATGCGTTTTGTATTTAAATATTTTTTAAAATATTTTTGGTAGAATTGACACTAAAAAACATAACTTGTGCTGTTAGTTAATTTGTATTATCATTTATTTTTTTCAGTTTTCTGTCTAGATTTCTAATGAACTTTATAATGTTTTAGTAACTCTATGGAAGTAGTTGGATAAATTTAGATTTAGGAAGGAGATAGGTAAGTACTGGTTTTCGAACAGAGTTGTGGATGAGTGGAACAAGCTTCCGAGTAGGGTGATGGAGGCTAGGACTTACATATATTTTAGACAAATATATGAGTGGGAAGGGCTGGGTTTGATTGGTGCCGTAGGTACGGGAGTAAATTCTCGGGTAGCTGTGGGTAGTGGTGGTTTTGATTAAGACCTGCCTTGTATGGGCCAGTAGGCCTTCTGCAGTGTTCCTCCATTCTTATGTCCTTATGTTAGATACTAGGCCTTAAACTCTATACTACTATCTCCACCATTATCTCCTCCAAAATCACTATCACTTGACCTTGCACCACCACCACTATCACATGACCCTGCACCACCACCATCACAACATCCTGCACCACCACCACTATCACACGACCCTGCACCACCACCACTATCACATGATCCCGCAAAACCACCACTATCACATGACCCTGAACCACCACCACTATCACATGATCCCGCACCACCACCACTATCACATGACCCTGCACCACCACCACTATCACATGACCCTGCACCACCACCACTATCACAATATCCCGCACCACCACCACTATCACATGACCCTGCACCACCACCACTATCACAATATCCCGCACCACCACCACTATCACATGACCCTGCACCACCACCACTATCACATGACCCTGCACCACCACCACTATCACAATATCCCGCACCACCACCACTATCACATGATCCCGCACCACCACCATCACATGACCCTGCACCACCACCACTATCACATGACCCTGCACCACCACCACTATCACATGATCCTGCACCACCACCACTATCACAACATCCTGCACCACGACCACTATCACATGATCCTGCACCACCACCACTATCACATGATCCTGCACCACCACCACTATCACAACATCCTGCACCACCACCACTATCACATGATCCTGCACCACCACCACTATCACAACATCCTGCACCACCACCACCACCACTATCACAACATCCTGCACCACCACCACCACTATCACAACATCCTGCACCACCACCACTGTCACAACATCCTGCACCACCACCACTGTCACAACATCCTGCACCACCACCACTATCACAACATCCTGCACCACCACCACTATCACAACATCCTGCACCACCACCTCTATCACAACATCCTGCACCACCACCTCTATCACAACATCCTGCTCCAACACCACTGTCACATGATCCTGCACCACCACCACTATCACAACATCCTGCACCACCACCACTATCACATGATCCTGCACCACCACCACTATCACAACATCCTGCACCACCACCACTATCACAACATCCTGCACCACCACCACTTTTACATGATACTGCACCACCACCACTATCACAACATCCTGCACCACCACCACCACTATCACAACATCCTGCACCACCACCACCACTGTCACAACATCCTGCACCACCACCACTATCACAACATCCTGCACCACCACCACTATCACAACATCCTGCACCACCACCACTATCACACGACCCTGCACCACCACCACTATCACATGACCGTGCACCACCCCTATCACATGACCCTGCACCACTATCACATGACCCTGCACCACCACCACTATCACATAACCCTACAACACCACCACTATCACATGACCCTGCACCACCACCACTATCACATGACCCTGCACCATCACTATCACATGACCCTGCACCATCACTATCACATGACCCTGCACCATCACCATCACATCATCCTGCACCACCACCATCACACGATCCTGCACCACCACCACTATCACACGACCCTGCACCACCACCACTATCACATGACCCTGCACCACCACTATCACATGACCCTGCACCACCACAACTATCACATAACCCTGCAACACCACCACTATCACATGACCCTGCAACACCACCATTATCACATGACCCTGCACCACCACCACTATCACATGACCCTGCACCATCACTATCACATGATCCTGCACCATCACTATCACATGACCCTGCACCATCACTGTCACATGACCCTGCACCACCATCACATGACCCTGCACCACCACCACTATCACATGACCCTGCACCATCACTATCACATGACCCTGCACCATCACTATCACATGACCCTGCACCATCACTGTCACATGACCCTGCACCACCACCATCCCCAGCCACTTCTACAGCCACTCGAATCACGACTTTCACAAATTCCAGCCAGACATTAGGCATTTTATGTTGGTCAGTGAGTTTCCAAGTCTCAGACAACACTGCAATAGTTATAACTAAACCCCCACGTGAACACTGATCAAGCCATTTATTAAAGGTAAGTTTACCCTCGAGTGGCTTCGTCATCAGTATCTACAGTACAAAAAATCAGTGAAAAATGAGACACAAATGCAGTGCAAAGGCTCGTTTTATACTGTATTTGTCTCTATCATGTCGGTATTTTATGCCATTTATCCCCACAAGAGATTAGATGAACTTAGATCAACAGTGAGGGTAACACACTCGAGGTAAATGGCAGCATCTTCTCAGGCTGGACAGATAAGTGATTTGAATCCCTCTGATACTAAGCTAAGACTTCAGTAACAGAGTAAGCCCAAAAAAGGCTTATGATACAAGGCATCGCAAATGCTATTAATTGTCGAGAGAAAATGGGTTAAAGTCGGAAAAATTGAAATTTTGAAATGAAGGAAATGAAAGAGGTAAGAGAGTTGTGGATGGGTGGAACAAATTCCCGATTAGCGTCATTGAAGCAAAAACTTTGTGTAGCTTTAAAAATAGGTCAGACAAATACGTGAGTGGATGTGAAGGTTAGACGCTTGTACCTGTCTAACCTATTTTCAAAGCTACACAAGATTTTTGCTTCAATGACGCTGATCGGGAATTTGTACCATGCATCCACAACTCTATGAACAAACCAGTAATTTCCTTTATAAACCATACCACGGGTGGGATCTGAACCCGCGGTCAGAGAGTCTTAAAACTCCAGACCGTCGCGTTAATTTCCTTTATACTTCGTAACTCTATATTTTTCCATCACTACTGCAGTGCTTCTCCTTTCTTATGTCCTTATCAAGTTCACAATATGCCGTGTTCGTATTGCAAATAAGGACATTGATCACGGACATGCTTTAAAATTAATTCTTGTACGTTTTTCATCCTTGTGACAACTTGCAACTGTGTATGAAATTTCACGTTTACAACTTCCAGTTATTTTACATAATTTTCCTTCATATCTTCGTATACCTAACAGAGACGTTTGTTGTTATTGAGTGAAACTTAAAAAATTTCTAATACATTTCGTCTCCAAGTTACGAGTCTGGATGCCACTTCACCACTTATTGTCAGCTGTGTCTCCCACCAAGCACTCACACACTACTTCTCCCAGGGTGACGGACTCATTGTATCGTCTTGACATCTCCGCGCTGCTGCTGCTGTTGCTGCTTCTGCTGGTGCTGCTGGTGCTGCTGGTGCTGCTGGTGCTGCTGGTGCTGCTGGTGCTGCTGCTGCTGCTGTTGCTGCTGGTGTTGCTGCTTCTGCTGGTGCTGGTGCTGCTGGTGCTGCTGCTGCTGCTGTTGCTGCTGGTGTTGCTGCTTCTGCTGGTGCTGGTGCTGGTGCTGCTGGTGCTGGTGCTGCTGCTGCTGCTGCTGCTGTTGCTGCTGGTGTTGCTGCTTCTGCTGGTGCTGCTGGTGCTGGTGCTGCTGCTGCTGCTGCTACTGCTGCTGCTGGTGCTGCTGCTGCTGCTGCTGCTGCTGCTGCTGCTGCTGCTGCTGCTGCTGCTTGCACTGTATTCGACTGAAGAAGTGTACTGTGTAGGCACACGTCGGCATTGCATACCCTCTCTCTCTCTCTCTCTCTCTCTCTCTCTCTCTCTCTCTCTCTCTCTCTCTCTCTCTCTCTCTCTCACACACACACACACACACACACACACACACACATACACACACACACACACACACACACACACACTGAGGGTCCGGGATCGATCACACACACACACACACACACACACACACACACACACACACACACACACACACACACACACACGCGCGCGCGCGCACACACATATGATGGAAGGGATAGACTCAGAAGTGTCCCTGTTCACAGATGATGTGAAGTTAATGAGAATTAAATCAGATGAGGATCAGGCAGGACTACAAAGAGACCTGGACAGGCTGGACATGTGGTCCAGAAACTGGCTTCTCGAATTCAACCCCGCCAAATGCAAAGTCATGAAGAGTGGGGAAGGGCAAAGAAGACCGCAGACAGAATATAAGCTAGGCGGACAAAGACTGCAAACCTCACTCAAGGAGAAAGATCTTGGGGTGAGCATAACACCGAGCACGTCTCCGGAAGCACACATCAACCAGATAACTGCTGCAGCATATGAGCGCCTGGCAAACCTGAGAATAGCGTTACCTTAGTAAGGAATCGTTCAAGACACTGTACACTGTGTACATCAGGCCCATACTGGAGTATGCAGCACCAGTTTGGAACCCACACCTGGTGAAGCACGTCAAGAAATTAGAGAAAGTACAAAGGTTTGCAGCAAGGCTAGTTCAGGAACTCAAGGGAATGTCCTACGAAGAAAGGTTGAGGGAAATCGGCCTGACGATACTGGAGGACAGGAGGGTCAGGGGTGGCATGATAACGACATACAAAATACTGCGTGAAATAGACAAGATGGACAGAGACAGGATGTTCCAAAGAGGGGACACAGAAACAAGGGGTCACAGTTGGAAGATGAAGACTCAGACGAGTCACAGGGATGTTAGGAAGTATTTCTTCAGTCATAGACCTGTCAGGAAGTGGAATAGTCTAGCAAGTGATGTAGTGGAGGCAGGAACCATACATAACTTTAAGACGAGGTATGACAAAGCTCAGGAAGCAGAGAGAGAAAGGACCTAGTAGAGAACAGTGAAGAGGCGGGACCAGGAGCTGAGTCTCGACCCCTGCAACCACAATTAGGTGAGTACACAATCAAAGTCACAGTCACCGATAGTCACACTGACAAGGACCAAACCAACCTACCTACCTGCCTACCTACCTAGCCTAAACTAACCTTAACTAACCTAAGCTAAGCTAACCTAACCTAATCTTAGCTAACCTAACCTAACCTAACCTTAACTAACCTTAACTAACCTAAGCTAACGTAACCTAACCTTAGCTAACCTAACCTAAACTAACCTTAACTAACCTAAGCTAACCTAACCTAACCTAACTTTAACTAACCTAACCTAACTTTAACTAACCTAACCTTAACTAACCTAACCTAACCTTAACTAACCTAACCTTACCTAACCTTAATTAACCTAACCTAACATTAACTAACCTAACTTAACCTTAACTAACCTAACCTAACCTAACATTAACTAACCTAACTTAACCTAACCTAACCTAACCTAACCTTAACTAACCTAACCTAAGTAACCTAACCAACCACTTAACAATTTTCAGTGCGCTCCTCCACTGGGGAGGAGAGACTGTGCCAAACTCCAGAAAACACACTCAAGGTAACTTAAAACACGATCATTTTTTTTACCATTTCGATAACAGGACCAAGTGAGGCATCGTTTTCGGATATTTTCTCAGAACTTTTATGATTTCCAGCAAGCACTACCTGGATGAATGTAAATTCCACACACAGGCCTTGCAACTGCTTCCTCGCCCACTACGCTAAATAAACGACTGAGGAAAGTGTGGAACGTGAATTTTCAACACGAACAACTTATGCAACACAACAGAACTGCCAGCCAAAAAATATACTCTCCAAATAGTACATGGTAGTGAGGCCTCTAATGTTTAAGTGTGTATGTCAGTGTTTTAGTGTGTATGTTAGTGTTTAAGTGTGTATGTCAGTGTTTAATTGTGTATGTCAGTGTTTAGGTGTGTATGTCAGTGTTTAATTGTGTATGTCAGTGTTTAGGTGTGTATGTCAGTGTTTAGGTGTGTATGTCAGTGTTTAAGTGTGTATGTCAGTGTTTAAGTGTGTATGTCAGTGTTTAAGTGTGTATGTCAGTGTTTAAGTGTGTATGTCAGTGTTTAAGTGTGTATGTCAGTGTTTAGTTGTGTATGTCAGTGTTTAGTTGTGTATGTCAGTGTTTAAGTGTGTATGTCAGTGTTTAGATGTATGTCAGTGTTTAAGTGTGTATGTCAGTGTTTAGGTGTGTATGTCAGTGTTTAGGTGTGTATGTCAGTGTTTAGGTGTGCATGTCAGTGTTTAGGTGTGTATGTCAGTGTTTAAGTGTATGTCAGTGTTTAAGTGTGTATGTCAGTGTGTATATCAGTGTCTCAGTGTGTATATCAGTGTCTCAGTGTGTATATCAGTGTCTCAGTGTGTATATCAGTGTCTCAGTGTGTATATCAGTGTCTCAGTGTGTATATCAGTGTCTCAGTGTGTATATCAGTGTCTCAGTGTGTATATCAGTGTCTCAGTGTGTATATCAGTGTCTCAGTGTGTATATCAGTGTCTCAGTGTGTATATCAGTGTCTCAGTGTGTATATCAGTGTCTCAGTGTGTATATCAGTGTCTCAGTGTGTATGTCAGTGTTTAGTTGTGTATGTCAGTGTTTAAGTGTGTATGTCAGTGTTTAGTTGTGTAAGTCAGTGTTTAGTTGTGTATGTCAGTGTTTAAGTGTGTATGTCAGTGTTTAGGTGTATGTCAGTGTTTAAGTGTGTATGTCAGTGTTTAGGTGTGTATGTCAGTGTTTAAGTGTATGTCAGTGTTTAAGTGTATGTCAGTGTTTAAGTGTGTATGTCAGTGTTTAAGTGTATGTCAGTGTTTAAGTGTGTATGTCAGTGTTTAAGTGTATGTCAGTGTCTCAGTGTGTATATCAGTGTCTCAGTGTGTATATCAGTGTCTCAGTGTGTATATCAGTGTCTGTGTGTATATTAGTGTCTCAGTGTGTATATCAGTGTCTCAGTGTGTATATCAGTGTCTCAGTGTGTATATCAGTGTCTCAGTGTGTATATCAGTGTCTCAGTGTGTATGTCATTGCTATACAATAACGACAAGATGATGAATTAGATATGACTCACGAAATCGCAAAGACATGATTTGCAAACATGTTAACGTCATGTTAACGGCTTTGAGGGGACTTGAGCTAGACTTGAGCTGGAGATTCGTCTGTAAAAACTTGCATTTGTGGTCACAGAGGTGCCTGTGCTAACCTTCCTATGGTGTAGAAATATACCTAGTTGGATGAATATTATTGTGGCTAGCTGGTCTAGTGGCTAACGCGACGGGCTGGAGTTTTGAGACTCTATGACCGCGGGTTCTACCCCCGCCCGCGGTATGGTTTATGAATTAGATACATATGCAACATCTGGACATCTACACTTCGTAGATGTTTCGCCCTCCAGTGGCTGAGGGACTGATTACGTCAAACTTTTTCTCATCTTCCACCGTTCTTCTCTGCATTGGACTGAAGAAACCCATGTCTGGTGAAACGTTACGAGAATATAGATACTCAAATTCTGCAGTAAGAAAGGCTGCTTTTTCAAGCCACAGCTTCACAATGATCCATCCTATGGAGGTGAACGTTCACCAACACTGAGGGACTGATCACCTCACACTCACCAACTCTTGAAGGCTGAGGGACTGACCACCTCGCACTCACCAACTCTTGAAGGCTGAGGGACTGACCACCTCACACTCACCAACTCTTGAAGGCTGAGCGACTGACCACCTCACACTCACCAACTCTTGAAGGCTAAGGGACTGACCACCTCACACTCGCCAACTCTTGAAGGCTGAGGGACTGACCACCTCACACTCACCAACTCTTGAAGGCTGAGGGACTGACCACCTCACACTCACCAACTCTTGAAGGCTGAGGGACTGACCACCTCACACTCACCAACTCTTGAAGGCTGAGGGACTGACTACCTCACACTCACCAACTCTTGAAGGATGAGGGGCTGACCACCTCACACTCACCAACTCTTGAAGGCTGAGGGACTGACCACCTCACACTCACCAACTCTTGAAGGCTGAGGGACTGACCACCTCACACTCACCAACTCTTGAAGGCTGAGGGACTGACCACCTCACACTCACCAACTCTTGAAGGCTGAGGGACTGACCACCTCACACTCACCAACTCTTGAAGGATGAGGGACTGACAACCTCACACTCACCAACTCTTGAAGGCTGAGGGACTGACTACCTCACACTCACCAACTCTTGAAGGATGAGGGGCTGACCACCTCACACTCAACTCTTGAAGGCTGAGGGACTGACCACCTCACACTCAACTCTTGAAGGTTGAGGGACTGACCACCTCACACTCAACTCTTGAAGGCTGAGGGACTGATCACCTCACACTCAACTCTTGAAGGCTGAGCGACTGACCACCTCACACTCACCAACTCTTGAAGGCTGAGGGACTGACCACCTCACACTCGCCAACTCTTGAAAGCTGAGGGACTGACCACCTCACACTCGCCAACTCTTGAAGGCTGAGGGATGACCACCTCACACTCTTGAAGGCTGAGGGACTGACCACCTCACACTCAACTCTTGAAGGCTGAGGGACTGACCACCTCACACTCAACTCTTGAAGGCTGAGGGACTGACCACTTCACACTCAACTCTTGAAGGCTGAGGGACTGACCACCTCACACTCAACTCTTGAAGGCTGAGGGACTGACCACTTCATATCTACGTCACTACTTATGTTATCTCTTCTGTATTTCAACTGAAGAAGCCGGATAAGTAGGAAAAACGTCTCAATGAAAATATACCAAACTATTGCACACATGTGGTACCCATATACTTAACATTATTGTATACTATTGTTGCAGTGATACCAAATCGTCTGTTACTCTATAACTGAACATTAAAATGGTATAAAATACCGACAGGTTGTTAGGTAAGACACATATGCAACAGTTAGGTATCTTTATTTTGAAACGTTTCGCCTACACAGTAGGCTTCTTCAGTCAAGTACAGAAAAATTGATAGAAGCAGAAGATACTTGAAGACGATGTAATCAGTCCATCACCCTTAAAGTTTTGAGGTGGTCAGTCCCTCAGTCTGGAGAAGAGCATTGTTCCATAGTATGAAACAATATGGAGATGAAGTGACAGAATGGAGCTTTTTATAGCGCCAAGAGGTGAGACGTAGGCCACTAGGAGAGGTAAGAACTTAGATGTTGAAAGGTCAGGTCCCTCTCAAATCCAGCCGCTCTCACTAGTGGAAGTTTTCGAAGTTGATTGTAGGTCTGTACCAAGATACCCTTGTGTTGCAGTGTCTGACAAATTGAACATTAAAATGGTATAAAATACCGACAGGTTGTTAGGTAAGACACATATGCAACAGTTAGGTATCTTTATTTTGAAACGTTTCGCCTACACAGTAGGCTTCTTCAGTCAAGTACAGAAAAATTGATAGAAGCAGAAGATACTTGAAGACGATGTAATCAGTCCATCACCCTTAAAGTTTTGAGGTGGTCAGTCCCTCAGTCTGGAGAAGAGCATTGTTCCATAGTATGAAACAATATGGAGATGAAGTGACAGAATGGAGCTTTTTATAGCGCCAAGAGGTGAGACGTAGGCCACTAGGAGAGGTAAGAACTTAGATGTTGAAAGGTCAGGTCCCTCTCAAATCCAGCCGCTCTCACTAGTGGAAGTTTTCGAAGTTGATTGTAGGTCTGTACCAAGATACCCTTGTGTTGCAGTGTCTGACAAATTGAACATTAAAATGGTATAAAATACCGACAGGTTGTTAGGTAAGACACATATGCAACAGTTAGGTATCTTTATTTTGAAACGTTTCGCCTACACAGTAGGCTTCTTCAGTCAAGTACAGAAAAATTGATAGAAGCAGAAGATACTTGAAGACGATGTAATCAGTCCATCACCCTTAAAGTTTTGAGGTGGTCAGTCCCTCAGTCTGGAGAAGAGCATTGTTCCATAGTATGAAACAATATGGAGATGAAGTGACAGAATGGAGCTTTTTATAGCGCCAAGAGGTGAGACGTAGGCCACTAGGAGAGGTAAGAACTTAGATGTTGAAAGGTCAGGTCCCTCTCAAATCCAGCCGCTCTCACTAGTGGAAGTTTTCGAAGTTGATTGTAGGTCTGTACCAAGATACCCTTGTGTTGCAGTGTCTGACAAATTGAACATTAAAATGGTATAAAATACCGACAGGTTGTTAGGTAAGACACATATGCAACAGTTAGGTATCTTTATTTTGAAACGTTTCGCCTACACAGTAGGCTTCTTCAGTCAAGTACAGAAAAATTGATAGAAGCAGAAGATACTTGAAGACGATGTAATCAGTCCATCACCCTTAAAGTTTTGAGGTGGTCAGTCCCTCAGTTTGGAGAAGAGCATTGTTCCATAGTATGAAACAATATGGAGATGAAGTGACAGAATGGAGCTTTTTATAGCGCCAAGAGGTGAGACGTAGGCCACTAGGAGAGGTAAGAACTTAGATGTTGAAAGGTCAGGTCCCTCTCAAATCCAGCCGCTCTCACTAGTGGAAGTTTTCGAAGTTGATTGTAGGTCTGTACCAAGATACCCTTGTGTTGCAGTGTCTGACAAATTGAACATTAAAATGGTATAAAATACCGACAGGTTGTTAGGTAAGACACATGCAACAGTTAGGTATCTTTATTTTGAAACGTTTCGCCTACACAGTAGGCTTCTTCAGTCAAGTACAGAAAAATTGATAGAAGCAGAAGATACTTGAAGACGATGTAATCAGTCCATCACCCTTAAAGTTTTGAGGTGGTCAGTCCCTCAGTCTGGAGAAGAGCATTGTTCCATAGTATGAAACAATATGGAGATGAAGTGACAGAATGGAGCTTTTTATAGCGCCAAGAGGTGAGACGTAGGCCACTAGGAGAGGTAAGAACTTAGATGTTGAAAGGTCAGGTCCCTCTCAAATCCAGCCGCTCTCACTAGTGGAAGTTTTCGAAGTTGATTGTAGGTCTGTACCAAGATACCCTTGTGTTGCAGTGTCTGACAAATTGAACATTAAAATGGTATAAAATACCGACAGGTTGTTAGGTAAGACACATATGCAACAGTTAGGTATCTTTATTTTGAAACGTTTCGCCTACACAGTAGGCTTCTTCAGTCAAGTACAGAAAAATTGATAGAAGCAGAAGATACTTGAAGACGATGTAATCAGTCCATCACCCTTAAAGTTTTGAGGTGGTCAGTCCCTCAGTCTGGAGAAGAGCATTGTTCCATAGTATGAAACAATATGGAGATGAAGTGACAGAATGGAGCTTTTTATAGCGCCAAGAGGTGAGACGTAGGCCACTAGGAGAGGTAAGAACTTAGATGTTGAAAGGTCAGGTCCCTCTCAAATCCAGCCGCTCTCACTAGTGGAAGTTTTCGAAGTTGATTGTAGGTCTGTACCAAGATACCCTTGTGTTGCAGTGTCTGACAAATTGAACATTAAAATGGTATAAAATACCGACAGGTTGTTAGGTAAGACACATATGCAACAGTTAGGTATCTTTATTTTGAAACGTTTCGCCTACACAGTAGGCTTCTTCAGTCAAGTACAGAAAAATTGATAGAAGCAGAAGATACTTGAAGACGATGTAATCAGTCCATCACCCTTAAAGTTTTGAGGTGGTCAGTCCCTCAGTCTGGAGAAGAGCATTGTTCCATAGTATGAAACAATATGGAGATGAA
This sequence comes from Cherax quadricarinatus, assembly GCF_038502225.1. NCBI lineage: Eukaryota > Metazoa > Arthropoda > Malacostraca > Decapoda > Parastacidae > Cherax > Cherax quadricarinatus. The sequence goes on from NC_091357.1 coordinate 2,135,481, forward strand.
GTGACAGAATGGAGCTTTTTATAGCGCCAAGAGGTGAGACGTAGGCCACTAGGAGAGGTAAGAACTTAGATGTTGAAAGGTCAGGTCCCTCTCAAATCCAGCCGCTCTCACTAGTGGAAGTTTTCGAAGTTGATTGTACTTGACTGAAGAAGCCTACTGTGTAGGCGAAACGTTTCAAAATAAAGATACCTAACTGTTGCATATGTGTCTTACCTAACAACCTGTCGGTATTTTATACCATTTTAATGTTCAATTTGTCAGACACTGCAACACAAGGGTATCTTGGTACAGACCTACAATCAACTTCGAAAACTTCCACTAGTGAGAGCGGCTGGATTTGAGAGGGACCTGACCTTTCAACATCTAAGTTCTTACCTCTCCTAGTGGCCTACGTCTCACCTCTTGGCGCTATAAAAAGCTCCATTCTGTCACTTCATCTCCATATTGTTTCATACTATGGAACAATGCTCTTCTCCAGACTGAGGGACTGACCACCTCAAAACTTTAAGGGTGATGGACTGATTACATCGTCTTCAAGTATCTTCTGCTTCTATCAATTTTTCTGTACTTGACTGAAGAAGCCTACTGTGTAGGCGAAACGTTTCAAAATAAAGATACCTAACTGTTGCATATGTGTCTTACCTAACAACCTGTCGGTATTTTATACCATTTTAATGTTCAATTTGTCAGACACTGCAACACAAGGGTATCTTGGTACAGACCTACAATCAACTTCGAAAACTTCCACTAGTGAGAGCGGCTGGATTTGAGAGGGACCTGACCTTTCAACATCTAAGTTCTTACCTCTCCTAGTGGCCTACGTCTCACCTCTTGGCGCTATAAAAAGCTCCATTCTGTCACTTCATCTCCATATTGTTTCATACTATGGAACAATGCTCTTCTCCAGACTGAGGGACTGACCACCTCAAAACTTTAAGGGTGATGGACTGATTACATCGTCTTCAAGTATCTTCTGCTTCTATCAATTTTTCTGTACTTGACTGAAGAAGCCTACTGTGTAGGCGAAACGTTTCAAAATAAAGATACCTAACTGTTGCATATGTGTCTTACCTAACAACCTGTCGGTATTTTATACCATTTTAATGTTCAATTTGTCAGACACTGCAACACAAGGGTATCTTGGTACAGACCTACAATCAACTTCGAAAACTTCCACTAGTGAGAGCGGCTGGATTTGAGAGGGACCTGACCTTTCAACATCTAAGTTCTTACCTCTCCTAGTGGCCTACGTCTCACCTCTTGGCGCTATAAAAAGCTCCATTCTGTCACTTCATCTCCATATTGTTTCATACTATGGAACAATGCTCTTCTCCAGACTGAGGGACTGACCACCTCAAAACTTTAAGGGTGATGGACTGATTACATCGTCTTCAAGTATCTTCTGCTTCTATCAATTTTTCTGTACTTGACTGAAGAAGCCTACTGTGTAGGCGAAACGTTTCAAAATAAAGATACCTAACTGTTGCATATGTGTCTTACCTAACTACTCTATAACTAACAAAGGAATGTAACAGAGCATTAGATCCCGCTACCAAAATACCATCCCCATTGGTACTACCTCCAGTAGCACCAAGTTTATAACCACTGATTTCACTACCTGTTCCATCATTGCTACCCTCACCAGTACACACACTATTCCCACTGTAACAACAGCCTTCACCATCACTATCACCATCCCTTCTACAACAACTACTAAGAGAAATAATAATATCACTGGTACCTGGGTGTTAGTCGATTGGTGTGGGTTGCATCCTGGGGTACAAGATTGAGGACCCCAATGGAAATAATTTAGACAGTCCTCGATGACTCACTGACTTTTTTGGGTTATCCTGCGTGGCTAACCCTCCAGGGTTAAAAATCCGAGGAAAATCTTATCATAACTACCACAACAGATATCACTATCAGCACATTACACCTACTCAATCTATTTATTTAAAACATAGCGTTGGCCTAAAAAAAAAAAATGGATAATTGACTATTACCCAGATGCATCACACCCACGACCCGGTTTACGACGAGGTCTACTGGTTGACGGGTTGTGCTGCTAGGTCGGATGCTGTGCTCATCCCTTAAGTGATGTGTCTGACCTCACTAGGTCAATGAGGTCAGAGGATCAATGAGCTTAAGGCGGTGGGAGAATTGGACCTGCCACGCATAGGCCAGTAGTTCTGTTGCAGTGTTCCTTCTTTCTCATGTTCTTATGTCTGTACTAAGAGTCTGAACAGAAACTGGCTAGGAAAAAAATGACGGGTAAGGAATGATGAGATGGTACAGACGAAGTGTCCCTTAGTTCGGTTGGTAGTGATCTCAGGTTACACATTAAGTGTCCGTGGTTCGATCCCTGTACGGGTAGAACATTATCGTGTTTCTTGGCACGAGATGGAAATTAGACACATGTGCAACATCTTTATTGTAGACGTTTCGCCATCCAGTGGCTTTATCAATACAAATTCAAGAACATAATTGGAAGACTGGCACCTGAATATTAGGCGACCGGTGTGGGTCGCATCCTGGGGACAAGATATAACCTAAGTTCCTCCAAATGCTCTACATAAGAACATAAGAACATAAGAAAGGAGGAACACTGCAGCAGGCCTGTTGG
>NC_091357.1:2145603-2168103 GCF_038502225.1 Cherax quadricarinatus
CTATTACTACTACTATTACTACCACTATTATTACTACTTCTACTGTTACTTCTACTACTGTTACTTCTACTACTGTTACTACTACTACTATTACTACTACCACCATTACTACTATTACTACCACTACTATTACTACTACTACTATTACTACCATACTATTACTACTACTATTACTACCACCACTACTACTGTTACTACCACTATTATTACTACTACTATTACTACCACTATTATTACTACTACTATTACTACCACCACTACTATTACTACCACTACTATTACCACCACTATTACTACCACTACTATTACTACCACCACTATTACTACCACCACTATTACTACAACTACTATTACTACCACCACTATTACCACCACTATTACTACCACCACTATTACTACCACCACTATTACTACCACTACTATTACCACCACTATTACTACCACTACTATTACTACAACCACTATTACCACCACTACTATTACTACCACCACTATTACCACCACCACTATTACTACCACCACTATTACTACCACTACTATTACTACCACTACTATTACTACCACCACTATTACTACCACCATTACTACCACTACTATTACTACCACTATTACTACCACCACTATTACTACCACCATTATTACCACCACTATTACTACCACTACTATTACTACCACCACTATTACTACTACTACTATTACTACCACCACTACTCATCTTTTATACTCACCAGTAATTTAGCTTCAACAAACCTGGAAACAATCAGGGTTCTCCTCTCTTGTAATTTCTCGCTAATTTCAGTCTTATGATTTTTAACGTTAACTGAGCACAGAAGACAACTTGAGTGAAGGTGACTGAAGGTGAGGTGCTGATTATACGAAGATGAACGGCTGCTTGTATGTGAACGGCGGCCTGGTTGTCAGTGAATGGCTGGGCGTTCACGTGAAGGTGAGTCCAGGTTCAGCAGTCACTGACTGTATGTACGACTCTGTTGTCGTTATTGTAGATGTATTTGTCGTTGTCATTTTTTATTGTTGCTATCGTTGTCTTTGTTGCTGTTGTTTTGCTGTTTTTGTTGCTATTGCTGTCGTTTCCCTTGTTATTGTTGTTTTGTTAGTGCTGTCGTTGTCTCTGTTGTCATTGTTGCTGTCGTTGTTGTCGCTGTTATTGATGCTGCTGCTGTCTTTGCCGTTGCTGTTGTCGTTGCTGCTACTGCTGTCGTTTTTGTTGCTGTTGCTACTGTTGTTGTTGTTGCTGCTACTGTCATTGCTGCTGCTGCCGTTGTTATTGCTGCTTCTGTCGTTGTTGTTGCTGCTGCTGTCGTTGCTGTTGTTGCTGGTGCTATCGTTGTTATTCCTGTTGTTATTGATGATCATCAGTTGCAGTAGTTCTTGCGATAAAGTAGTCACTGCTGGAGACCAATCTTGTGTGTCTTCCTGTCCACACACTGACACTTGCCATAAAGTCACTGCTGGAGACCAGTCCTGTGTGTCTTCCTGTCCTCACACTGACACTTGCCATAAAGTCACTGCTGGAGACCAGTCTTGTGTGTCTTCCTGTCCTCACACTGACACTTGCCATAAAGTCACTGCTGGAGACCAGTCTTGTGTGTCTTCCTGTCCACACACTGACACTTGCCATAAAGTCACTGCTGGAGACCAGTCTTGTGTGTCTTCCTGTCCTCACACTGACATTCCTCCTCCTTAGAGAAGCGAAGGATCTCCTTATACCACATGATCTGATCGTCTATTTTGGTATTCAGCAGACGGAGGATCAAGCCTCCATCACGTCTTGCACTGATTAGCCTACATGGGTTTAGCGCTTAACATGAATTAGACAACAGAACAATGTTCCGAGTCATGTAAACTTGCTTAGTTATATATTGATCTTTGGATGAGTAAGGCATATGTTGATTATTGGTTGAGTAAGACATATGTTGATTGTTAGTTGAGTAAGACATATGTTGATTGTTAGTTGAGTAAGACATATGTTGATTGTTGGTTGAGTAAGACATATGTTGATTATTGGTTGAGTAAGACATATGTTGATTATTGGTTGAGTAAGACATATGTTGATTGTTGGTTGAGTAAGACATATGTTGATTATTGGTTGAGTAAGACATATGTTGATTATTGGTTGAGTAAGACATATGTTGATTATTGGTTGAGTAAGACATATGTTGATTATTGGTTGAGTAAGACATATGTTGATTGTTGGTTGAGTAAGACATATGTTGATTATTGGTTGAGTAAGACATATGTTGATTATTGGTTGAGTAAGACATATGTTGATTATTGGCTGAGTAAGACATATGTTGATTGTTGGTTGAGTAAGACATATGTTGATTATTGGTTTAGTAAGACATATGTTGATTGTTGGTTGAGTAAGACATGTGTTGATTATTGGTTGAGTAAGACACATGTTGATTATTGGTTGATTGAAACATTTGTTGATTATTGGTTGAGTAAGACGCATGTTGAGCTTTGGATGAGTAAAACACTTGTTGATCATAGGATGAGTAGGGCATGTTGATCATAGAATGAGTAAGGCATGCTGATCATAAAATGAGTAAGGCATGTTGATCATAGGATGACTAAGATACGTGTTGATTTTTGGATGAGTAAGAGAGAAATAAACGGAGTTTCAAGCTCTTACCATGCCAGTAATGACAGTATGATGCACAATATACTGCTGTATCAGTGCTCTTCTACCTTTGATGATTATCCTGTTCGACTAACAGAGGAGGAGAAATAAGTCTCCCACCAGCTCAGAGGTTACTGTTGTTCTTGTCAAGACAATGGACCACGACCATACGACAACAATCAATGCAGACAGTTTCCTCACCAGTCTTACTGATATGAAGTTCCAGGAAAGAAACTACAATTGTAGATATATAGGTACAGCCTGGGAAAACAAGATAGCAAAACCTGAACTCTCAAGTAACAAGGAAATGAAAAATAAGACAGTGATAAGGGGCGCTATAAATTACAAATCCAGTGACGGCATTTTTGGTTTGAGATGGAAGGACAACAAGGTTGCTACTTTGATGACGAATGAAGTAGAGATTTATCCTGTGACAAGGATAAAAAAATACAGAAAGGAAAATAAACCAGAACGTTGATTGTCACATAACCATCAAGAAACATGATACTCAAATAGGAAGCATTGATAAAAGAGATATGTTAGTGAACTAAAAAAACTCTAATGAAATCTAAATGGTGGTGCATACTCCTGTTTGTACGAGATGTTGATCATGCTATTGTTAACGGCTGGCTATTGTTCTACCTTTATTTTGCTGCCCAGAAGAGACACGTGACCCTCGATGACTTCAGATTAGATGCATCTTACACAGCAATATCTCCACAACAAGGACTAGGAAGGAGCGATATTTCATTCCAGAAGTATGTTCATGTGCCAGTACTGACCGAATTTGTGCCCATAAGGAATATTGTGAATTAGATTAGTCCATTTTAGACCCCCAACATACACATACAAACGCACTTACATAAATACACTTACATAATTGGTCGCATTGGGAGCTGATCGTAAACCGGGGGTCCACTGTATTACTTACCTGTGTTAAATGATATTGGTACATTTGACATGCCTAGTCCTATGCTGTACCTAAGTGCTGTCACACCTGACAGTGTGAGGTATAACACAGCCTTATCTTATTAGTCACTTAATACAAACATGTCCTGTAAATTCTGCAGTAGAATGAACAACCCAATTAAACCATTTATTGCTTGTTAAATAGACAAAAATTGCAAGTGATATTTGACATGCCTAGTCATGTGATATTTGACATGCCTAGTCATGTGATATTTGACATGCCTAGTCATGTGATATTTGACATGCCTAGTCATGTGATATTTGATATGCCTAGTCATGTGATATTTGACATGCCTAGCCATGTGATATTTGACATGCCTAGTCATGTGATATTTGACATGCCTAGTCATGTGATATTTGACATGCCTAGTCATGTGATATTTGACATGCCTAGTCATGTGATATTTGACATGCCTAGTCATGTGATATTTGACATGCCTAGTCATGTGATATTTGATATGCCTAGTCATGTGATATTTGACATGCCTATTCATGTGATATTTGACATGCCTAGCCATGTGATATTCGACATACCTAGTCATGTGATATTTGACATGCCTAGCCATGTGATATTTGACATGCCTAGTCATGTTATATTTGACATGCCTTGTCATGTGATATTTGACATGCCTAGCCATGTGATATTTGACATACCTAGTCATGTGATATTTGACATGCCTAGCCATGTGATATTTGACATACCTAGTCATGTGATATTTGACATGCCTAGCCATGTGATATTTGACATACCTAGTCATGTGATATTTGACATGCCTAGCCATGTGATATTTGACATACCTAGTCATGTGATATTTGACATGCCTGGCCATGTGATATTTGACATGCCTAGTCATGTGATATTTGATATGCCTAGTCATGTGATATTTGACATGCCTAGCCATGTGATATTTGACATGCCTAGCCATGTGATATTTGACATGCCTAGTCATGTGATATTTGACATGCCTAGTCATGTGATATTTGACATGCCTAGTCATGTAATATTTGACATACCTAGTCATGTGATATTTGACATGCCTAGTCATGTGATATTTGACATGCCTAGTCATGTGATATTTGACATGCCAAGTCATATGATATTTGACATGCCTAGTCATGTGATATTTGACATGCCTAGTCATATGATATTTGACATGCCTAGTCATGTGATATTTGACATGCCTAGTCATGTGATATTTGACATGCCTAGTCATGTGATATTTGACATGCCAAGTCATATGATATTTGACATGCCTAGTCATGTGATATTTGACATGCCAAGTCATATGATATTTGACATGCCTAGTCATGTGATATTTGACATGCCTAGTCATGTGATATTTGACATGCCAAGTCATATGATATTTGACATGCCTAGTCATATGATATTTGACATGCCTAGTCATGTGATATTTGACATGTCTAGTCATATGATATTTGACATGCCTAGTCATGTGATATTTGACATGCCTAGTCATATAATATTTGACATACCTAGTCATGTGATATTTGACATGCCTAGTCATGTGATATTTGACATACCTAGTCATGTGCTGTACTAAAGTGCTATCCGAACTGATGGTAGTGTGAAGTATAACCTTCCATCAATGGGCAATAAATAGAAACAAGTCCCGTAAGTTCTACAAGTAGATACACATCTCAGACAAGTTAATTACTGCTTGTTAACTCTACAAGGTAAATATCTGACTGAAAGTGGAGAAGAATTAATTCTTTGACTTCCATAACAAGGTTCACTGAACAGTAAAATTATATATGCTCTGAAATAATTCTTTTTTTTTATGTACTTCTGATCTAATAACACTTGCTATTTTTATACGAGTTTTTTAACGATGTAAAAATATCATTTGCTGTATTTTTGTACCTTCGTATTTATTTTAACGTGTTCAGTTATATAGGAAAAAAGTTTGTATTATTTGTTTATTACTGTTGTATTGAACAATTAAGTTTAAATATACATGAACGTCGCATATCATGTTGGAATATTGTATTTGGATTTATTTTAGTTTTTGTGGACAATAGGCTCCTGATTTTCTCATTTTCGGCCTTTCAAAAAAACTATTGAAACTTTCAAAAAATCGTCGAAAGTAAAAATATATTAGTTATACTATAATCCTATATTAACATATTTTTTTTTTTAGCATTTCGATGCTTTGCCAATAATTTTTTTTTAAAGACACCGATACTGAGAGCCAAAATGTCTCCTTAAATAAAGGGAAAGATAAAACAAACATACAATAAAACAATGGAAAAATAAAACAAAAACACAATAAAACAAGGGAAAGATAAAACAAACACAATAAAACAAGGGAAAGATAAAACAAACACACAAAACAAGGGAAAGATAAAACAAACACATAATAAAACAAGAGAAATTAAAAACTCACAATAAAACAAGGGAAAGATAAAACAAACACAAAACAAAAGGCTGTGGGCCCAGACAAGTTGAGCCCAAGATTGTTGAGAAGATGTGCAGACCAGCTAGCAGCACCTCTAACTCGCATCTTTCAGCACTGCCTAGTACAGTGTAAATGACCCTCTCTATGGAAAGAGGCAAATGTAGTTCCTGTTCACAAAAAGAAGAGCAGAGCAGAAATCAGCAACTACAGACCAGTGTCACTCCTGTCAATCACTGGTAAGATCCTTGAGACAATAATCTCAAGACAAATGACAGAGTTTTTTGACTATCACTCACTACTTTGTGATCGTCAATATGGCTTCAGGAAAGGTTACTCTGCTGCTGATCTGTTGTTAAACCTCTCCACTAAGTGGCACCAGTCACTGGATGAATCCAAAGTCAGCTGTGTGGTAGCACTGGACATTGCTGGTGCTTTCGGCCGGGTGTGGCACCAGGGCCTCTTAGCAAAACTTCAAGCACTGGGAATTGCAGGCTCTACGCTATGTCTCCTCAGTGATTACCTTCAGGGTAGATCTCTAAGTGTAGTTCTCAATGGAACGGAATCAGCAAGACATCCTATTGGGGCAAGTGTTCCACAAGGAAGCGTGCTGGGACCATTGTTATGGAATGTCTACTTCAACGACCTTCTTCATCTCATCCCAGAATCACATGCATATGCAGACGACTGCACACTGACATTCACTTATCCAAGAGAAGAAATGCCAGCTGCAGCTGAGAGCTATATCAGCTTGGGGAAATAGATGGCAAGTAACATTTGCACCTGAGAAAACGCAAATGATGATCGTCTCTAGGCACCATGATGGTAATGCTGGTGCAGTAGAAGGATTAATGGGAGGGTGTTGGCACCTGGAGAAGAAGTTGATATCCTTGGGGTGAAATTTGACTCCAAACTAACCATGAAGAACCATGTTTTAGATCTTGCAAACAAGGCAGCCAGGAAGCTTACAGCACTTCGCCGTATCTCGCATCTACTTGACAGTAGGAGTTGCAAGATTCTGTACGAGGCACAAGTACGCTCACACCTTGAGTATGCTCCACTTTCTTAGTTTGCCTGTCCCCCCTCTCATCTGCGACTGCTTGACAGAGTAGAGAACAGAGCAAGAAATCTCATCTCTCGCCTGGACCCATCCTGGATAGATCTGTCATTTCAGCAGAGCCTTCAACACAGGGATGTGGGTGGCCTTACTGTTATATACAAGGCCAATATTGTCAAAGTACCACACTTGGATCCACTTCGAGGACAGCGTGAAACAAGCTTTTATGCCACAAGACGGGCAGAAAGCAGCAACTTCACTCTGGCTGTACCCTTCTCCAGAACTTCACTCCATCTGAGATCCTATATACCCAGGATGACTCGAGTATGGAACACATTCGTACAGCATAATGATGTCAACGAGATAAAGTCGGTTGATCAAATGAAAATGCTGGCCCACAGATGGCTCCAACTTCATCCTGTTCCCTACTTGTATGTCTCATAACAATAAAAATGCTTTCAAATGAGCTGATGTAAGTAACAGCTCTTAGCTTGCCAATAAAGTTAGGAATCCTTAACCTGTAAATAGCTTGTCAATAAAGCTAGGGATCCTTAACCTTGTCAAACCCTGTGTAAAAAAAAAAAAAAAAAAAAAAATTGGAAAGATAAAAACACAATAAAACAATGACAAGATAAAACAAACACACAAAACAAGGGAAAGATAAAACAAACACACAAAACAAGGGAAAGACAAAACACACCAAAGGGAAAGATAAAACAAACAAAACAAGGGAAAGATAAACCACACAATAAACGGGAAAGATAAAACAAACACAAAATGGAAAGATAAAAACAAACACAATAAAACAAGGGAAAGATAAAACAAACACAATAAAACAAGGGAAAGATAAAACAAACACACAAGGGAAAGATAAAACAAACACACAATAAAACAAGGGAAAGATAAAACAAACACAATAAAACAAGGGAAAGATAAAACAAACACACAAGGGAAAGATAAAACAAACACACAATAAAACAAGGGAAAGATAAAACACACACATCAAGGGAAAGATAAAACAAACACACAAGAGAAAGGTAAAACACACAGTAAAACAAGGGAGAGATAAAACAAACGCACAAAACAAGAGAAAGATAAAGCAAACACAATAAAACAAGGGAAAGATAAAACAAACACACAAAACAAGAGAAAGATAAACACTGGAGAATTTATTGTTCAAGGGGATGACTGTTTAAGTTGAAATGTTAATGAAAGAAACTCGAGTCTCCTCTCCGTGTTGCAGGTGATTTACCCTGACATATCACTTGCAATATTGAGTATACTGTGTTGCATGCTACATCACTTGCAATATTGACTTTACTGTGTTGCATGCTACATCACTTGCAATATTGACTATACTGTGTTGCATGCTACATCACTTGCAATATTGACTATACTGTGTTGCATGCTACATCACTTGCAATATTGACTTTACTGTGTTGCATGCTACATCACTTGCAATATTGACTATACTGTGTTGCATGCTACATCACTTGCAATATTGACTATACTGTGTTGCATGCTACATCACTTGCAATATTGACTATATTGTGTTGCATGATACATCACTTGCAATATTGAGTATACTGTGTTGCATGCTACATCACTTGCAATATTGACTATACTGTGTTGCATGCTACATCACTTGCAATATTGACTATATTGTGTTGCATGATACATCACTTGCAATATTGACTATACTGTGTTGCTTGATACATCACTTGCAATATTGACTATACTGTGTTGCTTGATACATCACTTGCAATATTGACTATACTGTGTCGCATGCTACATCACTTGCAATATTGACTATACTGTGTTGCATGCTACATCACTTGCAATATTGACTTTACTGTGTCGCATGCTACATCACTTGCAATATTGACTATACTGTGTCGCATGCTACATCACTTGCAATATTGACTATACTGTGTTGCATGCTACATCACTTGCAATATTGACTTTACTGTGTCGCATGTTACATCACTTGCAATATTGACTATACTGTGTTGCATGCTACATCACTTGCAATATTGACTTTACTGTGTCGCATGCTACATCACTTGCAATAGTGACTATACTGTGTCGCATGCTACATCACTTGCAATAGTGACTATACTGTGTTGCATGATACATCACTTGCAATATTGACTATACTGTGTTGCATGCTACATCACTTGCAATATTGACTTTACTGTGTCGCATGCTACATCACTTGCAATATTGACTATACTGTGTTGCTTGATACATCACTTGCAATATTGACTATATTGTGTTGCATGATACATCACTTGCAATATTGACTATACTGTGTTGCATGCTACATCACTTGCAATATTGACTATACTGTGTTGCTTGATACATCACTTGCAATATTGACTATACTGTGTTGCGTGATACATCATTTGCAATATTGACTTTACTGTGTTGCATGCTACATCACTTGCAATAGTGACTATACTGTGTCGCATGCTACATCACTTGCAATATTGACTATACTGTGTTGCTTGATACATCACTTGCAATATTGACTATACTGTGTTGCGTGATACATCACTTGCAATATTGACTATACTGTGTTGCATGCTACATCACTTGCAATAGTGACTATACTGTGTCGCATGCTACATCACTTGCAATATTGACTATACTGTGTTGCTTGATACATCACTTGCAATATTGACTATACTGTGTTGCGTGATACATCATTTGCAATATTGACTTTACTGTGTTGCGTGATACATCATTTGCAATATTGACTATACTGTGTTTCATGATACGTCACTTGCAATATTGATTATACTGTGTTGCATGATACATCACATGCAATATTGACTATACTCTGTTACTTGTTTCATCACCTGCAACATTGACTATACTGCAATTGCATGACACATCACCTGCAATATTGACTATACTGTTACATGATACTTCACCTGCAATATTGACTACTGCAATTGCATGAAACATCACCTACAATATTGACTACACTGTGTTGCAAATGCATCACCTGCAATGTTGAGTATACTGCAATTGCATGATACATCACCTGCAATATTGAATATACTGCGTTGCATGATGCATCACCTGCAATATTGACTATAGTGCAATTGCATCATACATCACCTGGCAATATTGACTATACTGTTGCATGATACATCACCTGCAATATTGACTATAATGTGTTGCATGATACATCACCTGCAATATTGATTATACTGCGTTGCATGATACATCCCCTGCAATACTGACTATACTGCGTTGCATGATACATCACCTGCAATATTGACTATGCTGCAGTTGAATGATACATCTGCAATATAGACTATACTGCAATTGCATGATGAATCACCTGCAATATTGACTATACTGTGTTGCATGATACATTGCCTGCAATATTGACTAGACTGCAAATTGCATGATTCATCACCCACAATATTGGCTATAATGCAGTTGTATAATACATAACCTGCAATATTGACTATACTGCAATTGCATGATACATCACCTGCAATATTAACTATACTGTTTTGCATGATACATCACTTGCAATATTGATTATACTGTGTTGAATGGTACATCACTTGCAATATTGACTATACTGCGTTGCATTATACGTCACTTGCAATATTGACTATACTGCGTTGCATGATACATCACCTGCAATATTAACTATACTGTTTTGCATGATACATCACTTGCAATATTGATTATACTGTATTGCATGATACATCACTTGCAATATTGACTATACTGCGTTGCATGATCACCTGCAATATTGACTCTACTGCAGTTGTATAATAGATCTGCAATATTGACTCTTTTACAGTTTCAAAATACATCACCTGCAATATTGGCTATAATACACTTGCATAATACATAGTTATACAATGAGTTAATTAAGGAAAGATCCTGGACTTCACCTTACGAAACAGACAGAGCAAATGCCGTAATAATTATGGACAAGGTAGAATATAGTGTAAAAATTAACATGTAATTAGTAAACGAGGGAACTTAAGTGCCACTTAAGATACACTACAGTTCTTCAGTGTTGCGGATTTAGCGCTTCCCCATGATTATAATAATTATAATAATCTTCAGTGTTGCAGCATCCCTGAGAAGTCGACTAACTCGAGGTAATAGGGACAAAAAGAACGTAAAATTATATAGTCGACAACGCACTTTGGGCACAGTGTGAATTACCATCAATTAAGAACGAGTAAACGCAGCTTGTTCTCACCTTTAGTAATGTTGTCGTCCCCAGGTTCTGGTGTAATGGTCAGTGTGTAGTGATGGTGAATGTGTAGTGGTGATAGTGAAGTGATGGTGCAAGCGTGGCGGGGGTGGGTTACAGTGGTGTGATGGTTGATACCCTGATGGTGTAGGGTTCTATGAGAACTGAATGTGTAGGTGTGTTGGTGGTAGTGGTGGTACTACTGGTGTTGTGGTGGTGCTGCTACTGGTGCTGTGGTAGTGGTGGTGCTACTGGTGCTGTGGTAGTGGTGGTGCTACTGGTGCTGGGGTAGTGGTGGTGCTACTGGTGCTGTGGTAGTGGTGGTGCTACTGGTGCTGTGGTAGTGGTGGTACTACTGGTGTTGTGGTGGTGCTACTGGTGCTGTGGTAGTGGTGGTGCTACTGGTGCTGTGGTAGTGGTGGTACTACTGGTGCTGGGGTAGTGCTATTGATGGAACATTAAAATGGTATAAAATACCGACAGGTTGTTAGGTAAGACACATATGCAACAGTTAGGTATCTTTATTTCGAAACGTTTCGAAATAAAGATACCTAACTGTTGCATATGTGTCTTACCTAACAACAGTGCTACTGATGTTGTGGTGGTGCTAGTGATGTGATAGTGGTGGCACTAGTGTTGTGGTGGTGCTACTGGTGTTGTGGTAGTGGTGGTGCTACTGGTGCTGGGGTAGTGCTACTGATGTTGTGGTAGTGCTAGTGATGTGATAGTGGTGGCACTAGTGTTGTGGTGGTGCTACTGGTGTTGTGGTAGTATTGGTGCTATTGGTATTGCAGTAGTTGTGGTGCTACTGGTGGTGGGGTAGTGGTGGTGCTACTTGTGTTGTGGTAGTGGTGGTGTTACTAGTATTGCTGTAGTGGTGGTGTTGCGGAGAGGCAGGTGTTGTGCTGCCGCAAGTATTGGGTTACAGACCCTTATACACGAGTTCGCCCTCCCCCCACATACACACTAACACAGGGAGCAGGGAAGGAGAGAGAGCGGGGCTAGTAGTGCACAGCGAAGTGACGTGGACAGGAGATCTGGACTGACCCCTACAACCACAAGTAGGTGAGCACACACACACACACACACACCTAGCCAAGCACGTGAAGAAACTAGAGAAAGTGCAAAGGTTTGCAACAAGACTAGTCCCAGAGCTAAGAGGTATGTCCTACGAGGAGAGGTTAAGGGAAATCAACCTGACGACACTGGAGGACAGGAGAGATAGGGGGACATGATAACGACATACAAAATACTGAGAGGAATTGACAAGGTGGACAAAGACAGGATGTTCCAGAGATTGGACACAGTAACAAGGGGACACAGTTGGAAGCTGAAGACACAGATGAATCACAGGGATGTTAGGAAGTATTTCTTCAGCCACAGAGTAGTCAGTAAGTGGAATAGTTTGGGAAGCGATGTAGTGGAGGCAGGATCCATACATAGCTTTAAGCAGAGGTATGATAAAGCTCACGGCTCAGGGAGAGTGACCTAGTAGCGATCAGTGAAGAGGCGGGGCCAGGAGCTCGGACTCGACCCCCGCAACCTCAACTAGGTGAGTACAACTAGGCGAGTACACACACACACACACACACACACACACACACACAAGCGACCAGTGAAGAGACGGGGGCCAGGAGCTAGGACTTGACCCCTGCAACCTCAACTAGATGAGTACAACTAGGTGAGTACACACACACACACACACACACACACACACACACACACACACACACACACACACACACACACACACGACACTGGAGGACAGGAGAGATAGGGGGGACATGATAACGACATATAAAATATTGAGAGGAATTGACAAGGTGGACAGAGACAGAATGTTCCAGAGATGGGACACAACAACAAGGGGACACAGTTGGAAGCTGAAGACACAGATGAATCACAGGGATGTTAGGAAGTATTTCTTCAGTCACAGAGTTATCAGGAAGTGGTATAGTTTGGGAAGCGATATAGTTAAGGCAAGATCCATTCATAGCTTTAAGCAGAGGTAT
Organism: Cherax quadricarinatus; assembly: GCF_038502225.1. NCBI lineage: Eukaryota > Metazoa > Arthropoda > Malacostraca > Decapoda > Parastacidae > Cherax > Cherax quadricarinatus. The sequence goes on from NC_091357.1 coordinate 2,158,931, forward strand.
GATAAAGCTCATGGTGCGGGGAGAATGACCCAGTAGCGGCCAGTGAAGAGGCGAGGCCAGGAGCGACGACTCGACCCCTGCAACCACAATTAGGTGAGTACACAGACACAAACGGAGGCTCTCACTCTTTCTTGCTGGAACATAAAACTGTGCTTCGCTCGTCGTTAAAACTAAGGTTTGAAAAGGAAACCAGATAAGGTATGGAGTCATATGTGTCACTTTACCACGTAATTGATAGTGTGTTATTTTGAAGGTTGAAGGTTCCCTGGAACTGTCTGTTGAAGAACCCAATGTACGTGTGAGTCATGTCTACCTATGTGATTCCATTGTAACTGTTTTTCTCACTTGTGTGTGCCACCACTGTAGGTGTGTTGTCATGACCTGTCTTACCATTGTCAGTCTCTTGGTATTCCTTCCTCTGTATCACCATTGTTGGTGTTGTTCTTTCTGTTACCACTGTAAGTCTTCGTTTTTCCTAACGCTGATTTACCATTGTAAATAGTGAACTAACTTCTGTGTTACAGTTATATGTATGCGTTGTTCCTGCCTCAGTTTCACCATTGTAATTGTTATCGTGTGTGTTCTTTTTACTTCTGTGTGTCTATTGTAAGTTCGTGTTGTTCCTGCTACTGTGTGTTAGTTTTCCTGTGCCACCATTTCCGCTCGTAACTATTACTATCCCCTTTTCTGTTGATTCTGGTAAGACACATAGGCAACATTTAGGCATCTTTATTCCGAAACGTTTCGCCTACACAGTAGGTTTCTTCAGTCGAGTACAGAAAGTAGGTAGGAGCAGTAGAGATGTGAAGACGATATAATCAGTCTATCACCCTTGATTTGAGGTTGTCAGTCCCTCAGCCTGGAGAAGAGTTCTGTTCTATAGTCTAAAACTTTCTGTTCTAGACTGAAGAAGTCTACTGTGTAGGCGAAACGTTTCGGAGTAAAGTTGCCCAACTGTTGCCTATGTGTCTTACCTACCAACTTGTCGGTACTGTATACCATTTTGATATGGAATAGTTGGTAGGTTGCTTAAAGTAGTGAGGAGTTTTTACGAGGATAGTGAGGCTCAGGTTAAAGTATGTAGGAGAGAGGGAGATTATTTCCCAGTAAAAGTAGGACTTAAACAAGGATGTGTGATGTCGCCGTGGTTGTTCAATATATTTTTAGATGGAGTAGTGAGAGAAGTGAATGCTCGGGTGTTGGCAAGAGGTGTGGGGTTAAAAGATAAAGAATCTCACACAAAGTAGGAGTTGTCACAGTTGCTCTTTGCTGATGATTCTGTGCTTTTTAGAGATTCTGAAGAGAAGTTGCAGAGGTTGGTGGACGAGTTTGGTATGGTGTGTAAAAGAAGGAAGCTAAAAGTGAACGTAGATGAGGTTAAAAAAAATAGGTAATGAAAGATTGGATATCAGATTGGAGGGAGGGAGTATGGAGGAAGTGAATGTGAAGCATAGGTGGTGAATGTTGCAAGAAGAAGACTGGAGATGTGAGATGTGTCTAAGGGCAATGTGTGGTGTGAATATTATGCAGTGAATCCATAGTTTGGAAATTAGGAGAGTGTGTGGGGTTACTGAATGTATTATCCAGAGGGCTGAAGAGGGGTTACTGAGGTGGTTCAGACATTTCGAGTGGAGGGAACGAGGTAGAATGACTTGGAGAGAGTATAAATTTGAAGCAAGGCAGAGTAGGGGTCGGCTTACAAAAGGTTGGAGGGAGGGATACAAGAGGATTTGTGTGCAAGGGCTTGAACATCCAAGAATGTGTGAGTGTTAGATAGGAGTAAGCGGAGACAAATGGTTTTCATGACTTGACGTGCTGTTGGAGTGTGAGCAAAATAACATGAAGGGGTTCAGGTAAACCGGTTGACCAGAGGTATTGATATGAGCAGCTTTTCAACTGAAGTGTAAGCGCGCCGCTGACAAGACAGTGATGGAATGAATAACAATGAAAGTGTTTCTCATTTATTCGGGTCACCCTGCCTCGGTGGGAATCAGCCAATGTGTTAATAAAAAATCGATTTATTATTAACATTATTATTAGTAATAAGTCGGAAAGCAACCTAGTAAATGCTAAGCAGAAAGTCATCTGTGCTTGCCCTTCCTACCGCCCACAAGACTTACGAGCCTTGACCTCCCACCTTTTTCCCCACAAGGAAAACACATTTTTTGAAAAAATTATGTATTCCCAGACCTACCGGACACGTATGTGCGTATACGGGTTTTCCTATATAGAGAAAAATGAGAGCTTGGCCGTGCAGTACGCTGCCTGACTATATTTCATGTTAATAATAATAATAATAATAATAATAATTACAATAATCATTTCTACAAGTATATAATACAACTTGCACGCAACATAGTGACATATTATATAGAAAGACCTTGGTTATACAGAGCATTTTGGGCAACTTAGGTTAATTTTGTCCCCAGGATGCGACCCATACCAATCGGCTAACACCAAAGTACTTACTTGCTGCTAGGTGAAAAGGAACAGCAGGTGTGAAGGAACACCTCCAGTATTTCTACCTATGCCTACTCAGTTCCTTTCTATCTTTCTCCGTCTTTCTTTCTTAGCTCTCCTTACCAGGACTCTGGTCAGGGAAGTAGACACCGTAAGTAACAAGAAAAGGCACAATACCGCGACTGGAACAAAACACAAACACCGTAAATATTGCACATTCATCTTATTCATCCATCTATCAACATTGCATACTATTTATGTCACGAGAACCGGTGCTTATTCCGGTTTGCAGTAGGTAAATAGCAAACTCGAATTCCAGGATCCAGTAGGAGCACGGGGCTCCGGTTCCAGAAACCATAAGGACCTTAAAAACTCTTGTTTCAGGAATCCTTAGGGAACACATAATTTATTCTTGCTTTGGCCTCAGCTGAAGCCACCAAACTGAACAGCTGATTATCTGGGAGGTCGAGTGGGAAGGGAGAGAAAAGGAGGGAGAGGGAGAGAAAGGGAGGGAGAGGGAGAGAAGGAGGGAGAGGGAGAAAAAGAGGGAGAGAGAAAAAATGACATGTTATAATGAAGGAAAGGTAGATGGAGAGGGGGAAATATTGAGGGACACGAAGAGGAAGAGGGAGAGGGAGCGAGGATGAGAGAAAGGGAGAGGGAGATATACACCACCTCAGAAATAGTTGTTTTCCTAAGGGAGATTGAATAATTTCCATTAATGAGAGAGGACAGGGAGGAAAGAGAGAGGAGACGGAGGAGGAAAGGGACAGGGAGAGGGAGGAGGAGAGATACGGAGAGAGGGAGGAGGAGAGACAGGGAGAGGAAGGAGGAGAGAGACAGAGAGAGGGAGGAGGAGAGAGACAGAGAGAGGGAGGAGGAGAAAGACAGGGAGAGGGAGGAGGAGAGAAACAGAGAGAGGGAGGAGGAGAGAAACAGAGAGAGGGAGGAGGAGAGAGACAGGGAGAAGGAGGAGGAGAGAGACAGGGAGAGGGAGGAGGAGAGAGACAGGGAGAGGGAGGAGGAGAGAGACAGGGAGAGGGAGGAGGAGAGAGACAGGGAGAGGGAGGAGGAGAGAGACAGGGAGAGGGAGGAGGAGAGAGACAGGGAGAGGGAGGAGGAGAGAGACAGGGAGAGGGATGAGGAGAGAGACAGAGCGAGGGATGAGGAGAGAGACAGGGCGAGGGAGGAGGAGAGAGACAGGGCGAGGGAGGAGGAGAGAGACAGGGAGAGGGAGGAGGAGATACACATGATTGGCATATCTTAATAAAGTCACCGTTGACTAAACAATGGTGCTAGTAATTCTTCTTTCCTGGCATCTTTTGCAGTTATTATTATCTTACTTTCTCTCAGTAGATGTTTATAAACAAGACAGAACCGGGTATTTTTCTGTCATTTTTCTTTTCAGTGGGTTGGATAACGAAACACGAAACCATAATAACACGAATGTAATAAGATCAGGGAACGGGTGGGGTTTGAACCCATGGCAAATGAGTTTTAAAATACACAGGCCAGTGCACTAACCACTCGGCCAGCTGGCGCTAATAAGAACAATGAAGTTGGATGAATCTTGTTATGGCCAGCTGGTCGAGTGGTTAACGCACTGGCCTGTAAGTTTCACGACTCACCTGCCATGGGTTCGAGTACCACCCGCTCCGCAATTTGGTTAGATATTAAACTTGATCCTGTTCACATTTCTTCTGCTTTAGTGACATTTAACAACATAATTCACATAGCATTTTATGTCACCAGGTATTTCTCTAACCCAACCTGTCTCGCCACAATTGCTACTACCACCACTACTACTACCACCACTACTAGTACCACTACTACTACTACTACTACTACTACAACTACTACTACAAATGCTATTACTACCACCACCACTACTACTGCTACCATCACTACTACTACCACTACTACTACCACCACTACTATTACTGCCACTACTACTACTACTACAACCACCACTAATACTACCACCACCACTACTACTACCACCACTACTACTACCACCACTACTACTACCACCACTACTACTACCACCACTACTACTACCACTACTACTACCACCACTACTATTACTGCCACTACTACTACCACTACCATTACTGCCACTACTGCTACTACCAGTACTATCACCACCACTACTACTACTACTACTACTACTACTATCACCACTACCACTACTATTACCACCACTACTACTGACACTACTACTGCCACTACTACTACTACTACCACTACTGCCACTGCTACTACTACTACCACTACTACTACCACTACTACCACTGCTACTACCACTACCACTACTACCACCACCACTACTACTACTACCACCACTACCACTACTACCACCACTACCACTACTACCACCACTACCACTACTACCACCGCTACTACTACTACCACCACTACTACCACCACTACTACTACCAAAACTACTACTACTACTACCACCACTACCACTACTACCACTACTACTACCACCACCACCACCACCACTACTATTACCACTACTATTACTACCACTACTACTACCACTACTACCACTACTACTACTACTACCACTACTACTACCACTACTACCACTACTACTACTACTACCACTACTACTACCACTACTACAACTACTACTACTAAAACTGCTACTACTACTACCACCACCACCACTACTGCTACCACCACTACTACTACCACCACTACTACTACCACCACCACCACTACTACTACCACCACTACTACTACCACCACTACTACTACCACCACCACCACCACTACTACTACCACCACAACTACTACCACCACTACTACTACCACCACTACTATTACTGCCACTACTACTACCACTACCATTACTGCCACTGCTGCTACTACCAGTACTATCACCACTACCACTACTACAACTACTATCACCACTACCATTACTATTACCACCACTACTACTGCCACTACTACTGCCACTACTACTACTACTACCACTACTACCACTACTACCACCACTACTACCACCACCACTACTACTACTACCACCACTACTACCACCGCTACTACTACTACCACCACTACTACCACTACCACCACTACTACCACCACCACCACCACTACTACTACCACCACTACTACTACCACCACTACTACCACCACTACTACTACCACCACTACCACCACCACTACTACCACCACCACCACCACCACTACTACTACCACCACTACCACCACTACTACAACCACCACTACTACCACTACTACTACCACCACTACTACAACCACCACTACTACTACAACCACCACTACTACTACCACCACTACTACTACCACTACCACCACTACTACTACCACCACTACTACAACCACCACTACTACTACCACTACTACTACTACCACCACTACTACTACTACCACCACTACTACCACTACTACCACCACTACTACTACAACCACCACTACTACTACCACTACTACTACCACCACTACTACAACCACCACTACAACCACTACTACTACTACCACTACTACTACTACCACTACTACTACTACTACCACTACTACTACTACCACCACTACCACTACTACTACCACCACTACTACCACTACTACTACCACCACTACTACCACCACTACTACTACCACTACTACCCACGCGACACTCCACCTGACCATTGCCTCTATATATACTCGTGTCTTAGTTTTCTCTGTATTAGGACTGAAGAAATCACTCGTGGCGAACTTTTCCTTTAATAAATTTTCTGAACTGCCCTTAAGTGTCCTTTTTCCACCACATTCTTAATATATTTACACAGCTGATTTCGGTCAGCAGTTCTTTAATTTGGAATAGTCGATGTGTTAATTTGCGTATCAAAACTGACGTTAACGAAGATGTTTGTAGGTGTGGCATCAATGTCATTAAATGACTCACTAAATTCCAGTTAAACATTGAAGACACAAGTGATGCAAAGACTTCGTCAACCGTATTATCTCAACGTATTATCTCAACGTATTATCTCAACGTATTATCTCAACTGAACAGGATCAAGTTTAATATCTCAACGTATTATCACAACGTATTATCTCAACGTATTATCTCAATGTATTATCACAACGTATTATCACAACGTTTTATCTCAACGTATTATCACAACGTATTATCTCAACGTATTATCACAACGTATTATCTCAACGTATTAGAACAGAAATCTTGGCTCAAAAACAGCGATCTACCAGGATAATTAGTCTATTTGCTTCTTGATCTCATATTAGGTTGTTGCAGTTGACCTTAATAAGGTGTTAATGGAATTTGCAACTCTTAGTTAATTGCAATTGGTAATTGTAGACTTAAATCGATAAGTCAGTGTTGCAGTCTGAAGATGATTTCAACTTTACTCTTGTTGTATTCAGGATGATTTTAACTTTGTTTTTTATACGTCCAAGTCATTTTTAATCATGTTTTATGTATAAGGTGATCTCAAGATCCTTTTTTTTTTAGAATATCTAATCTTTAATTAATGAATTTTTTCAAGAAATGGTAACCCAGATGAAAGTTTGTAACTGTCAGTGTTTGTCCAAGTTTCAGTGAGAGCTATGATATCTGCGTCCTTGGAATATGCATAACTCTTCTCTTTTTAATTACGCTATAGAATTTAGAGAAAACATTTGAGTCTTACGACTCAAGAAATCGTAATGACAAGATTGAAAACAAACCATACCACGGGCGGGGATAGAACCCGCGATCAGAGAGTTATAAAACTCCAAACCGACGCGTCGGTCTGAAGTTTTCTGACTCTCTGTTCGCGGGTTCTAACCCCGCCCGTTATATGGTTAACTCGGATGCTTGGTGTTGTGAATGAATCCTTGACCTGTTCTGAATGTGTTCAATGAAAGAGTACTTGATCTAATGAGACAGAGGGATAAGCCTCCTCATTTGTGTCTGCCACGTTTGCTTATTAATCACAGCATCCGTCATCCCTTACCTCGATATTAACCCCCCTTCCTCATCCCTCCTCTTCCCTCCTCATCCCTCCTCATCCCTCCTCATCCCTCCTCATCCCTCCTCATCCCTCCTCGACCTGCCTCGTCCCTCCTCATCCCTCCTCATCCCTCCTCGTCCATACCATCTCTTCTTCGACTTGTCTTGGGTTACATTACTACTTATTTTTGGCTACATAAGATAATTTTAAGTTTTAATAATATATGATCGGACAAAACTAGCGGCACTGGTCTATATAAGAGAAATGATATATAAATATTCTTAAATAATGAAACTAGAAATCATCGACTTTTAATCCTGTTCCTCCGGATATAATTGGGTTTATAAGCATTACGGTTATAGAGAATTTACTATTATTTATTTGCATAATAAAGAATGAGAGCAGGTAGAAAAATGCATAAAAAACTAAAATAATTACCAGAAGAAAAAAAAATTAAAATTATCGGAATGCATTAAATTCCTATTGGGTTAGTGCTCATTTTTTCTAACTTTCTAACGTAAGGTCTGAGACCGAGGTTTTCCTCTTATAACTGACTCTTTATCAATATCAATGTTGCAGTAGTGATGGTTGCAAGAGGAAGATGGGTTGTCAGTTTTGAAGTTACCAATTGTTATCGTATTCTGCGGTTCGCTTGCAGCATCACAGAAAACGTACTTAAACACGTGCAAGGACTCGCATATAATGAGTATATCCTGGGTTATATCTGCAAAGAATCCTCTAATTTCGGCACTCTATATGACAGAGGGTAACGTGTACTAATCAGAGTATACCAACCCAGTTTCAGATAGTCTTTGGAGAACCGTGTGACGATAACCTCGATGAGGTTCTTCAGTCGGCTGCACTTGTCTGCAGGTTTCTTGAGAACATTCCAGCGAATGAGGGAAAAAATGGAGGAATTTCTTACGACAGTTTATGCAATGGAACACCTTAGAGTAAGTGACTAGAACAAGCGTCCAGTAGCACACGAAGCTCCTAGTCAAAAACAATCAGAAGGAAGGAAATCTGGTATAGATGTCGCAGGGTCAGTGGCACCATTTATGAACCGAGTGTCTCGTTCCACAGCCTCGAAAGCTTTCATGGTTTATTCATTGAACGACTGCCAATGAATTGACGGCTGGGATTCGAATCGAATCTAGATGAATCTATATTCCTCAAAACATGTGGACTGGACACATCCTCTTGAACTGTTTCTTGACTTTCACGGTCACCAAAAGATTCGTCAATGCTAAGGGACTAATCACCCGAAACTACTTCCTCATGCCATTCCCACTCAGCTTACATGTTGTGTTGATTGGACTAAGTAACTGTTCAGTAAAACGTTTCCACGCTAAAAAATACCTTTGTGTTGCATCTGTCTTACTCATATTTCTCAAGGTTTTGTCAACCATTTACACAAACAGAGGCGTCGCTAGAGTTGGCGTCACCCGGGACGGAATCTCTGGTGTCACCCCCATGAAATTCAAGGGAGGGGGGATGGGGGAGTAAACTCCAGTTACGTCACTACTACATGACCAGTTACGTCACTACTACATGACCAGTTACGTCACTACTTCATGACCAGTTACGTCACTACTACATGACCAGTTACGTCACTACTACATGACCAGTTACGTCACTACTGCATGACCAGTTACGTCACTAATACATGACCAGTTACGTCACTACTACATGACCAGTTACGTCACTACTACATGACCAGTTACGTCACTACTACATGACCAGTTA